>NC_142800.1:34378369-34475142 GCF_049724085.1 Artemia sp. Qi Xiang Cuo | reverse complement strand
TCATACTGTGCACACCCTTACTACTGATAACCTCCCTTATCCTTTCCTGGAAGTTCCAAATTAATCACCCAGTCATTTATAAGTTTTGCTCTTTTGAAAATCTGTATACCCATAATATGTTTTTGATTTAGTTGAACAATCCCCTCAACATTCTCTGAAAGGCTCACCTGAATTCCCTTCGTCTTTTTGGAAAATAAAGTTCGAACATGAAACATGCATATTTTTCTCAATAACATATACTATATATAAACAATGAAGGAATTGCCTAACTTACAGCCCTCAACCATAGGACTGTGGGGAAGTTGACATCCCCAGAGATACAATTACTGGACCTTTCAACACTGCTGAACAAAATTGTTCTCTTAAAATTTTGATCGGATGTGTTTTCGGGAATGATAGGCTAGTAGGGGAGGGGCTGGTTGCCCTCCATTAACTTTTGACTCTTAGAAGGAGCACTAAATCTTCCAATCTCCAATCAAATGAGCCACATGCCATTCATAATTTGTACGACCCTCCGCTCCATAAAATCTTATATTCCCGGGGCATAACTTACAACCTTTTCCCTGGGCTCCGGAGGGTTGTATCCACCCTGAAGGCATTATTATATGCTCTTCAGACTATTGTGAACAAAATGGTTATCTCACAATTTTGATCGGATGTGTTGGGCCCTCCATCACTTTTGACTCTTAAAAGGGAACTAGAACTTTAAAATTCTAATCAAATAAGCCTCCTCTAAAGTCCACACAATCACCCTTTCCATAAAAAGCTCATATGCCCCCGAGGCACAACTTACAATCCTTGCCCTCAGATTCTGGGAGATTTTATCAGACCAAAACTCCTTGTTATGTGATCTGGGGACTGTTTTTGAACAAAATGGCTATCTCAAAATTTTTAATGGATGCATTTGGGGAAAATAGACCGTAAGGGGGGGGGTTAGTTGCCCTCAGACAATTTTTACTCTTAACAGCGAACTAGAACTTTAAAATTCAAATCAAACAAGCCTTTTCTAAATTTCACACAACCACCCTTTCCATAAAAAGCGTATACACCCCCGGGGCAAAATTTACAATCCTTACCCCAGACTCCGAGGGTTTATGTCAACCCCAAAGGGCTTGTTATGTCATATTTGGACTTTTTTTAAACAAATGACTATCTCAAAGTTTCTAACGGATGCATTTGCGGAAAATAGACCACCAGGGGGGGGGGTAGTTGCCCTCTGACACTTAAAAAGGACACTAGAACTTCTGATTTCCAATCTAATGAGCCTCCTCCAAAGTTTATACGACCACCCTTTTCATAAAAGCAATATATACCCCCTGGGCATAATATACAACCCTTGCCCTGACGGTTTGAGGGGGGGGGGGGGTTGTCATCTCCAAAGACATAGTTACTAGACCTTTCAACTACGTTGAACAAAATAACTATCTCAAAATCTTGATTGGATATATTTGCGAAATGATGGGAGAGGAGGGGGAGGGCTGGTTGCCCTTCAATCACTTTCGATTGTTAGAAAGGGTATTAGATGTTAAAATTTCCAATCGAATGAGCCCCTTTTGAAGTTCCTATGACAACTCCTTCTGTACGAAGTGCCCTGGTCTAAAACGAAGTGCCCTCTCATCCCTTTGAGTCTTAAAAAGGGTTCTAGAAGTTCTAATAACCAGTCAAATGAGCCCACTCTTAAGTTTATACGGCCATCCTTTCTATTAAAACCTTGTGTACCCCTAGGGCATAACTTACAACCCTTCCTCTGAGGGCTCTGGGGGGGGGGGTGCCATCCTCAAAAACATAATTCCCGGAACTTTCAATTACGCTGAACAAAAAAGATATCTCAAAATTTTAACAGGATGCGCTTGGGAAAATGATGGGCATGAGGGTGGTTTCCCTCCAACCAATTTGGACTATTAAAAAGGACATTAGCCCTCTAAATTTCCAATCGAATGATCCCCCTTCAAAGTATCTACGACAACTCTTTCTGTACGAAGTGCCTTGGCCTAAAAGCGGAAAAAATAATAATAATAAATATAAAAAAATAATACATTGTGCCCACATCCCCCTTTCTTTAGGCAGCGCTGCTGCGCTGCCTATGATTTGTAAATTATTGACCTTGAATCGAAGTTAAAAGAGAACATTAAAAGGAGAAATACCAAACATTAGTCATGTGCTAAAATATATAGTTTTTTTTCAAATATTTTTAAAATTACTTACTTGAAATTGAAGTTTCTTCTTCCTCGTTGACTCAAAAGAGAACTTGAAAAAGACAAATATCAAATATATTTCGTATGTTAAAGCATGATGTTTATATATATATATATATATATATATATATATATATATATATATATATATATATATATATATATATATATATATATATATATATATATATATATATATATATATATATATATATATATAGAGAGAGAGAGAGAGAGAGAGAGAGAGAGAGAGAGAGAGAGAGAGAGAGAAATATAAAATTAAGTTCAAGCATTGTATATATATATATATATATATATATATATATATATATATATATATATATATATATATACACATATATAGATATATATATATATATATATATATATATATATATATATATATATATATATATATATATATATATATATATATATATATATATATATATATATATATATATATATATATATCTGTTAGTGAAATTCAGCGTTAAAACTGTAATTATCCACTTGTTTTTGGAAATTGATATGGCTTTTAAAAACATAGATATGAGGAGAATAGCCACTTCTCTGCTCCCCGTCTCTTATAAATTTGAACCACTGTTTGTCTTACATTCTTAATATTCTAGAATTTGGATAGTAGCTGGTGCTAGATTTTGTCCCTTTTTGTTAATTAAACTTTGTTGTCAAATATTGGCTTTCTGGATGCATAAATATGTAAACAACAGTGCAAAATGTAGCTAGTGGCTTACATTTTTCCACCCAATAGGTTAAGGGATGTTTCAGTGACAAGGAACTTGTGAGGGTCACTTCTTGAACGTGAAAGAGGAGGACCTACCTAATATTGAATTGGCTTCTCTTCTAAAAAATGAAGTCTTCGATTTCTATTTTTACATGATTCTAAATTTTAATCAGAGAACTTGGTATGAAAATTCAGAGTAAAAATAACAAAGTAAAAGATCAAAGTAAGCATTTAGGGTTTGAGCTCCTCTCTTGCCAAATTCGGAAGTTCTGCAAGAGTGGAGTACGAAATTCAGAAAATATATTCGGAGGGGGAGGGTAGAGTACTACTACTAATACTTTTAACAACTCACCGCAGCATCAAGCCGCCTGAGGCCAACACAGCTACGCACCCTCCTCCTCCATCTCAATCTATTCAAAGCCTCCCTCTTTACACCTCCCAGGAAGTTCTCATTTCCCTTCAATCTTTCCTTAAAATTTCCTCTCGCCCCAAAATAATACGACCTTCTTTCCGCTTAGCCCTAAATGGTTGGCAGTAAAGGATAATCTTTGGCAATCTGTCATCCTTCATCTGCAGAACGTGCCGTAGCCATCTCAACCTTTCTCTCGTTGTAGGCCTAGAAGACGGGATTAAACCACACTTTTCGTATAGCCTACTAACTGAAATACAGTCAGTCAGTCGGGTACCTAAAACAATCCGTAGGCAATTTCTCTGGAAAGCATGTAGTAAATCTTCCTCCGTTTTTCGAAGTGCCCATGCTTCAGAATCATAATTGACCACTGTCTTCACTGTAGCGTGGCAACTAAAAAGTATGTTTCTCCTTATATTTTGTGGAGGGTTTATGGATTAAACAGGGCAAATTTGGCAACTAAATGTATGCTTTTCCTTATGTTTTTCCACCTAAAAACTTGTAAGGTAAGCAATAAATCTTAAAAGTCATATTGTAGAATTAAGAAGCATTTTTTTTCAATTTGAAATATTCAGCATTTTTTTTTCAGCGATAAAGAGGCTAACAAGGATTCCATGGGGACGGGACCAAGGTGTGGAGTGAACCACACTCTCTCCTATCCCATTGTTATTTTCATCTCATCTGAATCTTAGCCAAATATGAAAGAGATATTAAATAAATAAAATATACTCAGTTAACCAAAAGCTACAGTTTATTAGCAAATCTTAGAGATAAAAAGCTAGTGTCAAAGTATGAATTAAGATATTGACATATAAATGAAATGTAAAGTACAACCAGCTATATATGCATCACATTTACAAAGCCTGACTTGCCGAAAGCGTTTTCTTCTAACATGATCACCTGCCATGATACTGAAACAGCAGGCGCTCAAAAGAATGTCTGTATACATTTCTCAACAGAAAATTAGCGCAAAGAATTGCCAGATCCCAGTCTACAAGCTCTATTAGAGTTGCTGTCAGAAGTAGTTGTGAGACGCCACGATCCACTTCTTTTAGTACCATCGCCAGTAAAACTAGGGGGTATGTACTTCCTACCAGGGGCCTTTGTATCGTAACCTTCCCATAAAAAGTTGTGAAAGCAACAACAAGCTCTCACTATTAACTTTACTGTTTCCGAGCAAGCATATATAGATATATTTTGATCATGAATTCCTGAATTGTGTGAGTATAATTTCATCATGTTACTGGAAATGCATCATCAAGCAGTTCGTGGTGACGAACTGTAAGTAAGGAGCGGTTAGGCGCATTAGTAACTGAAACTTTAAAAAAGATTTTGATACTGAAAAGTGCATCAAAACAATATGGTTTTTATGTTGATTCCAAATATATAAGATTCATACCGTTAACCATCAAAACCTACGAGCCTGAGAAAATTTGCCAGAGTTACGAAAAAGGGGGAAACACCCCCAACAAGTCAAGCATTCTTGTTGACAGTTACGCCATCACATCAAAGAATCCTGCTGTAGAGGTTTCGAAGCTCCTATCTACAAGAATTTTAAATTTTAAATTTTTGACCGAAGAAACATCACAAATGTGTGTTTATCTGTTTATCTGTCTGTTTTTCCAGGAATAATTGTATTGAACCGATAGTCCTAAAAAAATGGGAGAGCGATAGGCTGATTTGAACAGAAATTAAAAGTTCCCGTGCTCTTCCATGGGGGGAGGATTTCCCCGTGAAATTTGAAAAATGGTCAGATATGAAATAAAAAAAACAATTTTTTTGAACTCAAAATAAGGAGAAATAACAAAACTCAAAACGAACAGGAATTATTCCGTATATGAGGGGGGAATTCCTCATCCCTCACTCATCCCTCACTCTTTACTCTAAAGTTGGACTTTTTGACCCATTTCTTTAAGAACGACTCCTGAAATACAAGGTCTGTTGAACTCGAATGAGAAATATTTTTGAAAACTTAAATACTCTAGCGTAAAGAGAGATTATTAAGGAGGGGGAAACCTCCCTCTCATATACAGAATAATTTCTTTATTTTTAAATTGTAACGTGCTCCTTAACGTGCTCCGTGCATGCTTTTAAATTGCTCCTTGCTTTCAGTTGATGAAACTTGTTTTTCTTTCTTTCTTTTTTTTTAATCACTAACTAGGACATGTTTCTTCCATGACGAAAACTAGGACATATTTCTTCCAGTTTCCATGACGAAAAGTAGGCGAGGAAAAATTCAGACTCCCATCTCGTATAATTTTACAGAGAGAGCTTGAGCTGAATACTCCAACATCACTTTCATTGCTGCTTCCGATGTGTGCAAATGTAAATCTGTGAATGGCGATACACACTGCCAACATCACCAGGCTAAAATATGTTTTGTGATTAAATTACTGAGAGCCAGGGACACCAGGAGCCACTATTCAGATATGTTTGCCATCTGTTGCTCCAATGCAATTTGGAAATTGCAGAGTCTTCAGCAATAGCTTGAAACTCACTTTACGGTTTGGTGGTTTCATGTTTTCTTTCCCCAGTTCCGTTGTCATAGCCCTAGAAGTTTTTTTTTTTTTTTTTTTTTTTTTTTTATTATTATTATTATTATCATTATTATTTATTCTACACAAAGTGGAGTAGTCTGAACTCAACGCAGTTTCTTTCTCTGTGTGAGCAACCTTCTGCAAGGAAATGAAGTATCATAGATAGCGTTTCCTATGGTGATATTGTTGGCCTACTTGATCTTTTTACAAGTCTGGTCGAACAAGTCAAACTGAGAATAAAAACTGGTCGGCTCCATCCTGAGGTACTCAAAATACTTTTCATAGTCAACAGACAGAATTATTTCACGAATGAAGGTACGGTATGGTAATTACCACAAGTTAGACCAGAATTGTACTTATAAGAGCCTCATTTAGAGCTGTCTCTTCACTATCAAATGCCTGACTTTTTTTCAGTTATTTTTCAGTGATTAACAGACCAGGCTTGGAAAACACTCTCAGGAGGGATTCTAGTGGTGAGCACGCACACTAATATCGTGGCAAACTCGTGTAGGTAATTCTGAGACCCATATTATAAGACTTGAGAGGATCAGTGTTTATTGGAACTATAGATTCTCAATTGGAAATCTGTAGAGCCATGATAGGTTCAGCTGCTGTCGAAGCATGTCTAGCATTGACTATTAAAACTTCGTGATGTGGACCCCACAAACTGGCTTGATTCTGTTATGGCTGAATCAAAGGGACTGTATCTTTACTTGCATCTACTGATGCAGATTGAGCAGCCAGCTAGGCCAAGTCCATCTGTCTTGCTATTTTACTCTCAACTAGGAGAAGATCGTCAGGGGAGATATACATTTTCCTCAAAAGTGGATCAAGGTATGTGGCAAATCGTGTCTGGTGTAACCTGAACAAAGGTTACAAAATTAGAGAGCATTTTATCCAGCAAAGCCTTTCGTGTTCTTCAGCAACGTTTGAGAATTCACCATGACTAAACGTAGTTTGAAAGCAGGCTATGCCAAGCTATGGATTCCAAAGTGTCACAAACTTTTCTATCCTTTCCACATCTTTTCTTGTAACTTTGCCACGGTTTAGAACAACATAGAAATGTTCTGTCCATCGCTCTTTAATATTTCATTATCACTAATTGTGACCTCGTTCCTATCTTTGACTGGATCAATCCCAGATTGGCTATTCTTTCTCAATTTTTTAACATGCCAGTACAGTATGTTACTATTATACCGTCTGAATACATCTTCCAGATATTCAGCACTTTTATCCATTTTCCACCTTCTTAATTCACATTTTAATGCTTTCTCCGCTTTCCTCATATTCCCCATATTTCCATATCGCTCTATCACTTGAATAATTCGTGTACAAACCCCTCCTCCTCTTTACTAAACATAAACCATCCTCACTAATATTCCTAACTGCTTTTTTAACTTTCCTCCCTAAAACACCATCAGTGATTGCACAAACTAATTTACTAAAATTATTTTATTCATCTTCTACATTGTCAAATTTTAGACTCTTTGGTTTAGCCTTCAACGGTTCCTGGAAAGCTTCTCTTAAATTGTCATCATGGAGTCTATCAACTTCATAGCTTCCTGGAAGGTAGTATATTTCAGCTCTAGATTAACCCTAGACACTACTAGAAGGTCATCTTTACTTTTAACATCAATAAAATCACTCCTATATTTCCAAGTGTCTTGTATTGACCCTGCTAGCCTTCGGTTTACAGTACTACTACTACTACTACTAATAATAACTCACCGCAGCACCAAGCCGCCTTAGCCCAACACAGCTATGCATGCTCCTCCTCCATCCCAATCTATTCAAAGTCTCCCTTTTTACACCCTCCCACGAACCTCCCATTTCCTTTAAATCTTTCTTTGTGACGTCCTCCCACCCCAGACGACGACAACCTGCTTTACGTTTATCCCTAGGCGGTTGGCCGAAAAGAACAATCTTCGGCAATCTGTCATCCTTCATCCGCATAACGTGCCCTAGCCACCTTAACCTTTCTTCCATTATAGCCCTAGAAAGCGGTATTGAACCACATTTTTCGTACAGCCTACTGTTTGAAATACGGTTAGTCAGCCGGGTACCCAGAACAATTCTTAAGCAATTTCTGTGGAAAACATCTAGCAAATCTTCATCCACTTTCCGGAGCGCCCATGCTTCCTAGCCATATTTGCCTACTGTCATCACTGTAGCTTTTCATATTCTAATCTTGGTTTGCAGACTTATCTTCCTATTCTTCCAAACTTTTTTTAACTGTAAAAAAACACCCTAAGCCTTGGCTATTCTACTTTGAAAATCTTCACTGGTCCACCATCTTTACTAATAATACTACCAAGGTAATTAAAGCTGCCCACCTGATCAATCTTTTCATTACCCAACGTAACCTTTTCATCTTCATTTATTCCTAGCCTTAGTGACTTACTTTTCTTAACGTTAATTTTCAAACCTATTCTAGCACCCTGAACTCGCAAAACCTCTAAAGGTTCATTCGTTTGGTTCATTCAAGTGATTTTGCTCCCACTTTCATCTAGGATGCTTAAATCATCAGCATAATATAAATCCAGGAGATTTTTTTGTCCCCATTTAATTCCGTGGTCTCCCATTGTCTTTCCTGTGCTCCTTAAGACAAAGTCCATCAAAAAATCCATATAAGGGAGTATAGAACACAACCCTGATTAACTCCTGATTCAATACAAAACCAGATGCTAACCTCATTTCCTACCTTGACCGCAGCAGTGTTATTCTCGTACATAGCAGTAATCACTTTAATTTATTTGTCTGGTATACCAAACATGGATAAAACCTTTACTAGAACTCTTCTATCAACAGAATTGAACGCTTGCTTATAATCTATAAAAATGAGGACCAAAGATATTTGACAACTCAGGCATTTCTCAATTATTAACCTAAGAGTGAAAATTTGGTCGAAATATCCTCTACCTTTTCTGAAACCGCACTGCTCTTCTCTTAAAACTTTGTCTACGGCATCTCTTGGTCTAAAAAGTATCATATTACTAAGTAATTTGCTTCCGACAGAGACCAGACTAATGCCTCGATAGTTACCACACTCAATTTTATCACCTTTTTTATAAAGTGGCTTAATTAAGGCTTTCCTAAAATCGTTAGGTACTTCCCCCTTTTCAAAAATCATATTCATAATCTTCAGTAACTTCTTTCTAACCTCAGAGCCACCATATTTAAGAAACTCATTTACCGCCCTGTCTGGACCTGGAGCCTCATTATTTTTTTAATACTTTTAGTACTGTGGCTAATTCTTCCTCACAAAATAAATCTTCCGTCACATCCAAGGTATCACAAACTTTTTATTTTCCTCTATTTCTTTTCCTGCAACTCTATCTCGGTCTAGCAAATTCTCAAAATGTTCTGCCCCTCTCTCTTTAATTCTTTCCTTATTGCTAATTGTGGCCCCATTCCTATCTTTAACTGGGCGAAGTCCAAATTGACTACTCCCTCTTAATTTATTAACATGCCAGTAATTTTTCTAAAATCATTCCAACCATCTTCCACATTATCAAATTTTAAACTCTCAAGTTTAGCATTCAACTGTTCCTGGAAAATTTCTCTCAAATTCTCATCCTGGAGTCTACCTCCAGGTAGACTCCACAACATCATAACTTCCCGGGAGGAAGTTATATACCCTTCCGAAATTTCAGCTTTAAATTAACCCTTGACATGTCTTACCATCACGTGAATACCATGTTAACTTATGAGCCATTTTATGACCACACACCGTATTGGTTATAACTAGATTGTTATACCTACAAAATTGCAAAAGTCTGTATCCATTACTGTTTTCTTTTCCTACAACAAATTTACCTATGCTAGGATACTATTTATTCCTATTTCTACCTACCTTGGCGTCAAAATATCTTAGTAAAAACATCATATTTCTACCTGGGATCCGGTCCATTTGGTCCTGTAACTGTAACTAAAATTTATCTGAGTCACTAGTATCTCCATCAGTCGGTTCTACAGGGGCTTATACTACTATAACTGATACCCTGAACTTTTTAGTCTTAAAATGATAAATTTGTATTCTATTATTAGCCTAAACAAGACTTAGCAGCTTCCTTATTCATCATGAGCCCTACTCCATGTCTATGTACCCCATCCTTCCTGCCTAAGTAAATAAATTCTATATCACCTAATTTCATGCTTCCTACCCCTGGGATATGACTTTCTGAAACTCCTAGTAAGTCCAGTTCGAATCGTCTGAATTCGTCAGTCAAAATGTCGATATGATGATCACTTTTTAACGTCGTAACATTCCAAGTTCCAGTTTTCATGATCTTTAAATCATTGAAATTATTTTGGCCTCAGGGAAAGCAATGATCCTGGATACCAGTCCAGGACGGGGATCACATATCTTCTCAATTCTACATCAAAGTTCTTAAGCCGGCTTAGAACCGGACAGCAAGAAGTCCCTGGGACCTCCATGAATGGAGGCTTTGTGCAATCCTCGGCCCATCTTGGTCATAACATAGTTTTCAGCACTTGGCGATGCTCTTCTATCAATAAGAGTTGAAATCTTGCACAGACAATCTCAAGCCTATTACCCTCGACTCGTTATATATTCATGCCTACAAATATTATGCTACTACGGGGAGGCTGCCCATAGTAGATAAATTAGCTAGGAAGAGGTTCTTCAGCCCGAAGACGCCCGTCAAAACATACTAAGCCCAGAAGATTGTCCATTAATCAGAATCTCATGCGAATGCTGTGTCGTTTACTAGGCTATAATTTCCTCGAGGGGCACCACCTCTCAAGTGGGAATAGAGTTGACCGCAGGGTTCCCAGTCTTGCAAGTACCCCTGAAAGGGTCGAGGCAGCCCTTTACAGAAGCCGTTGTCCATAGATCTGGATCTTACGCCCTGCCGCAGTTGTCCTCCTATAGAGGATCCTCCCGCGATGGTGTTCTGCATCACCATGCAATTTAACCCATGACTGGGAGGCTTGTAACTCATGAAAGTTGGGGAAACCCCGGCGAGCCCTATTGAGGCTACATTTGAGGGGCCTTGTTCCTCCTCCACCTGTATTTAGGACCCTGGGTGAGGGTGCCCCAGTTTCTATTATGGACCCCCAGGGACAAGGCCCCCCTTGGTCCGTGCCTCCTATGGAGGTACCCTACATATCTGTAGGGCGTTCTCCTATCGCCACCTGGGGACACACCGAGTGGCCTGGGGGAGGCTAGGAGTATAGGTTAAGACAATAAAGCCAAAACAATAAAATGAAAGCACTTTTCCAAAATGATGATAGAAATTATGGTACATAAATGTGAAATCAAGGGAAAATGGAGACCTAAGTTTTTATTTTTACTTGAGAAAAGAAGAAGCTAAAAATAGTGTTTTTACCACTGTTTTAAATATCTGGAGATTCAAGACTATCAAATCAAAATTTCTGGATTCTCTAAAAAATTGACAGTACAGAAATATAATCAAAGAATTCTTCACAGTAATAGAAATCATAATAAATTTAATGAAAATTTCTAATAAATATTTTGGTCATCTCCAGTTTGGAAACAATTATTTCCACTGGTTTGAAATTTTGCCAACAAGGGGAAAGTAGATTACACTTTTAACTATTATTTATGTTAATTAGGTGGGGACATTAACTTTAGTCTTGTATCTTTTTACACTAAATTCTTAAAGATATCTTTTCAACTTTTACACATGTGATATGTTTATTATTTGAATTCAGAAATCAAGTTTTTTTTAGAATATTTACATGGTTTATAGAGAGGAGGGGGTAAATTACCTGTTTAAAAGGCAGGGAAGTGTTTTTTTTTCTGAATATCTTAAGTAATATTTAAAGCACATTCACTATTACAAAGTATGGTAGTAGGTTTGTATTATTATTATTTTTTGGCTTATTTCCTATCAACAGCTGGCCAACAATACCAAATAATGATAATATATATATAAAAAAAGCTCACTGATAGATGGCAGAAAAAGCTGAAAATAGTCAGCTATTTCCAAATATCGTTTCCGTCATCAATGTTTACATTTTAATATTTGGTCCAATGTATCGATTTTGAATATTGTCCAACACTACTAGCAGAAGACTGGCTCGCTGCGGTGCCGTCAAACCTATTTCTGGCTTAATTTAACTGTAAACCAGAGGCGTTCTTAAAGATTTGCTCGAGAATATTATTTGCGACGCTGTCACTTACACAGAACATGTCAATGGAAAGACTGTAACTGCAAACGATGTAGTCTACGCTCCGAAGCGTCAAGGTCACGCATTGTACGGATTGGTGATTGATGCTTTCCATTCGCTTGTGAACTTACCAAAGAGGGCTGTGACAGGGGTTGTACGAGAGGGAGGGGGGGGGGGTTGTGAGCCTCAGATTCAAGGTTTTCGACCACGGAGATTGTGACGGTACCCTTTTCATGCTTCCCAACCTTTCCACTCCAGAAAATATAGACACAAAAGCACATAGATGTAAAAATAAGCTTTCAAATGAACCCTTGAACAGCTCTATATGATGTTCCAGTGCCCCACTAGCGGTGAAGAAAAAAAGGTCACATCAGTGCTTGAGTCACATTAACAAAGCAAAAAGAAAAAAAGAGTTTCCTTGTTGTTCAAGGTTGGGGACTGCCTCTTACTAGCAATCCATTCTTTAATCCTTACAAAAGGAAAATGACATAAAAGTATTGATACTTTTATAAGTATCATATTGAGTGTCGACACCCGGTACTTTTTTAGTATCCCCAATAACCATTTTAACTATCTGCAGGTTTTAGACCATCTTGTTTTTGGATTAGAGTCCGGATTTGAGTTGACTCCGGTATCATCAAAGAAACCTTAGCCTACTAGAAGAAGATAATGGGCTCAGTGACAGCTTCTTTTTCAAAATTGTCAGTTTTAATTAATCCAATCTTACTAGCAAAATGTAATGGGATCAGTTAGTTTCTTTTTTTCGAATTTTTTAGTGATAAATTAATCCAATCAAAGGTCAAACTAAAGATCCTCTACTTCTATTTTCATAAAATATATGTTTTTTCTGTGCTTGGCACTAAAATAGTTTTAGATTTTCGATTTATACTCCAATAATTTTGTACAGCCCGTATTCCCTAATAGAAGCTATCTACTAGTAGAAATTACAAATCCCTGAATTATTCCACTTTAAACAAGGGCAACTTACCTATCTATCTACTAAAAAAATTGGTGTCGAGAAGGGGGGAGGGGGCTTTGGAGATACCACGGGTCAATTGTCGACAAACCTATATTTCTGCTAAAAATTTTACAAGGAAAATTTGGGTTTGGGCAGAGAAGGAAGACGGAGGAGTCATGGCTCCTCTTCTTTTGCCTTCAGCTTGTTGTTTTTGCACTCAAATCAGGATTAAGTTAGTTTTTGTACCAAATCAGGACTTTGCTCGTTTTACGCAGTCATTTATTTGATTTTTAGTTCCTGTGTGTAACACAACAGTTAAGTATCGGTGGTCGACATTGTTGAACTGAAATATCTTATTATTGAATTTTTGGCATAAAAAAATTGCACCATTTACTTTTATCAGCTCTTTAAAAAGTATTGAATGTAAAAAAAAGTATCTTAGTTCAAAATGTGATTTTCTTGTCATGGAGCAACTTGCGTCTATAGGCTCTAGGTGGTTATAGAATCTAAACCATCTTTTTTTTGCCCATATAGTAATTAAATGTAGCTTTCCAAAATGTAATACAACATTCATCAATCAGGGACTTTTATTGTCTAATCCTGAGTTCTCTTTAGACTCTTAAATTAAAGAATTACTACATTTCCTCTTGTGTTTCTATTAATTTTCCGCTAATTTCTTTAGTTCAGAATAGGTACAGTGTTTAAGAGGACATTCAACAAAATTGCCTTGCCCTAGAATTCACACAGAACCATCTAGATTTTCTCCAAAAAAATCAATAATAAAGTTTCGGAACATTTATGAAAGAAATGTGGTTTCACGATTTTCTATTTCGCTTCTTAAAATAATAAATTAAAGCCATACTTTATTGATAATTATTAATTAATATGAAGTAATGGATGCTGGTGGTGTTTTGTCTAAACTAAGGTAGCTAAGATTAATATTTGGTTTGGAATGAGGGTTTTGAGTTGATCGTAGTGTCTCTTTTTGTTTTCATCCTGAGAGTTATTTCTTTTCCGTTGCATTATGTATTATAGTGTTAATTTGTCATGTAGTGACAATTAAAAAACTTGGAGAAATCATTGACTTAGTTAAAGTTTTTACTTGCTATGTAACCATTTAACTCCGTTTTATTTATAAATAGAAAGGAAGTGTAGTCTAAGAATTCATTTTATTGACCTTGAGAAATTTTCCTGAGAATTTATAGGAGCTAGACCCTTGCGACTTTCTTACTGGCATTAAAGTGAAATCAACAGAACAGGGAAAATAAATCTACAAGAGACAGAATTATTGCTACTGCAATACAGTGTCAGTGAAGACAAACTAAAAAACATACAACAAACGAGGATGGTGTTGACTTCCCTCAAATTCCCCAAAAAGGCTATATTTGCATTATGTTTTACTAGAACAAAATGAATTTAATTCTTGCAAAAGGCTGTTTTTTGAAATTGTAGAAACATAAATAAATATTGTAAATATACGAAAATGAATGGTCAAATAAATTAGACAATAACAGAAGGAACCTAGACTTAATTTTTTTTTAAATTGTCTTAAAAACTGATATTATTGAATTATTCATAACTGAATTTTTTTACATAGCTGAATTTTTTACTTAGAACAAAAATTTATTTCTTTTT
This sequence comes from Artemia sp. Qi Xiang Cuo, assembly GCF_049724085.1. Lineage (NCBI taxonomy): Eukaryota > Metazoa > Arthropoda > Branchiopoda > Anostraca > Artemiidae > Artemia > Artemia sp. Qi Xiang Cuo. The sequence goes on along the minus strand of NC_142800.1, from coordinate 34,460,507 downwards.
GCAGTCTTCTTTTTTCATTAAGCAATCAATAAAATCCATTGTATTTGTTTCCATTAATCCGCAGAAAAATATATTTTGCATTCAAACTTTAATTTCTGTAAGTGGGTTTCATGTCAGCAAGAAGAGGGGAATTACTGCACATGCAGAGACGGGACTGAAATTTGGTATGGAATATTATACAAGATGATTCATGATAGAATATTAAGCAATACAACAATTCTTACATAATGCTATTCATTATACAGAATGTGTATTACTACAAATCAGACATCAACAAAATATACTACATGGGTTTTGGCACTCCAAATCTGGAAATAAGTTGTTTGTCTTGGTTACCGAAATAGATAGCGGTGCGTCATTTACAGTTTGGAGCACCATATCATGCCCAAGTTGTGATAACAGGAAAGCCTATGATCCATAAACTCTTATGTATAATACGTAGAACCATCATACACGAGAACACGATCCGTTTTCAAGAGAGAAAAAAAGACTGTTCTCTTCTTTCCTAGTTTCCATAAATGTTGGAATTGTTCCAGAAATCAAGTCATTTCGGGCATGTCCATAGACCCTTCAAAGGCCCTCTTAATGAATCTGCCAGATTTTCATTAAAATTAGAAAAGATATTAACATTACATTAAAATAGCATGCCAAAAGTGAACAGGTTTCTGTAAAATCATGCACAACTTGCCAAGTGACTTCAAGTGTTAAAAACACAGATACAGAACATATTCAAAGCCATCTAATAGGACTAATCTGAATTGACTGATTACAAACTAGATAAATTTTACAGGCATGCTGTTTTGTCTAAATGTTTTTGGGTTTTCTTTTGTTAGGCAGAACTTGTATAAATTTTGAACTTATACAAGTCCCTCCCGTCCTCAAATAAATTCGTGCATACGTACCAGCTAAACAATTACCTAGCCTGATAAAATGAAAGAACTTTTAAGATTTCAATTTTCGGTGCTTCAAAGCCCAAAAACATGATCACCTATGCTTACATATCCCAAAAACATGCCCAAAAAAGCCCGAAAACATGATCACTTATATTTACGTGTTTATATCTTCGATACAAAAATATGAAGTCTTGAACTTTAAAGAGGCTTTTTGAATCTAATACAAAAGGAAATTTTTCAGAAGATGAAATATATTGAAGCTTAACAAATTCAAATCACATAAATAGTCAGATACGCAAAATATAATTCGTATGGAATTTCACAATTCCAAAGCAAAAAGTTTGATTGCAAACACTATGAGAGAACAAATACAAAGAGTTCGGCACCTGAAGGGATGTCAGACGATGTTAAATTGACTTGATTGGAAATCCTTAAAACACACTTCAGGCCTCAGCTTTGTACCCTTATATCCTTCCACGGAGTCCTTCGAGCCACCATAGGGAAGAAGGGGGATTCCTATCATAACTGAGTTTGAAGAGACTATAAAATTTTATCCAAAGGCCCTTTCCCTCCGACAGAGTTTTGACTAGAGTCTAAGGTGGAAAAGTTTCCTAACACAGAATGGTTAAGTGACAAACCATAAAACTATTTCGTCAACGGATCCTTAACGTCGTCAGCTGATTTTATTTACTCTTTGTCCGTGATTTTTCTTTTTCTTTTTTTTTTTATATAAAAGAAGCTTTTATAGAGACACATACATACACTGTAATTTTTCAACTCATTTATAAATACAAAATATAGCAGTTAATTTGTAAGTCACAAATTAACTCTTTTCTTAAGAACGTCCTGAAGATCAATTTCCCCATTTTCATCAGCTTCTTGTATCAGGGGACATAAGAAACCAGCTTCAACACCAAGAACATATTCACACTCATGAGGTTCCAACAAGTACAAAGAAATTGCATTTTGTGTTAGTCCAGGTTCTTTACACTTAAGCTTCACTTCAACACTCCTTGATTTGTTCGTAATGTCACATACACTACCCCCCGTATAGTACTGGGATACTTGTTTCCGTTCTGAATGTGGTTTTGGACGTTTATTCGGATGCTCTTGGAGCCATTGCAAATGCTTTTCTCTGTTAAAGGATCCAAGATGAATAACAGTTTTAGTGCCGTCTCCCTCCTCATGGAATTGGTTTACTTTCCTTCCATAACAAAACTCGTACCGCCACCAGCCAGTGCCCTAAAATTGACAAGCTTATTGAGGCATCTTATACATTTAAATGTCAATTCTTTTTCACGTGCCATTCATAGAAAAATAACTACAAGAAAAACCCACAAGCAAAGGAACATCAACTGGAACATAACGTAACATACATAACGCTCATCTTAACTATCCTTTAATTGATTTCAATGAAGTGCTAACACAAATAAGCCATTAGGTAATAAGCCTTAGTTAAAAACTTGAAATTCTACATATTTTTGTCAATAAAAATATAATTTTACAGTCCTAAAATTTATATCTCCCTTCCTTTTTCACTGAAATAAAGTCTAAAAGTGAATCATTCTAGATAATATAAGATAAAAGAAGTATAGCAAAAATCTTAAATTTTCAAAATCGACTAGAGTTGATATTGAAATGTGGATAGCACATATGGAATACGAAGAGAAATTAGAGTTTTTGAGTAGAAAGAATTTTTTTGTCCAACTCTGATAGCAATACCCAACTAGTACTTTGGGAGCTAGATTCTTTGAGAGGTAACATAAAATGTTGAACTTTATCATCTAGATGCAAGCCCCTAATACTAATCAGCAAGGCCATATCCAGAGGAAGGAGGCGGTTAGGTTGTGTTTTTCCGACTGAATTGTTTTTCCGACTCGTAAAAACGTAACAAAACTGAATATAACGGATTTTGACGCGTTTTTACCCCCCCCCCCCCTCCCACACCCAAAAAAAAAATCTGGATACAACCCTGCTAATCAGTATCACTTTAATTTGTTCCGAAGTAATTTTATCTTTATGCCCGTTCTAGCTGTCTCTTTTTCGTCTTTTTTTTATAATAGTGAGAACATATATCATCCTTCGCTGAATTTTATGCATTTTGGAGGTGTATGAGCCTTATATTTTCTTAGTGATTATTTATTCATTGTGCTGTCCGAATTGTTTCAATAAATATTTCAATATTTTAGACATATTTAAAGTTGAAGTATTTTGGGATTTGACAAGGAATAATAGACAGCTCTTATCTTTCAGATCCAATTCACATTAAAAAGAACATTATTTTTATTGATTTGACAAACCTGAAACTATAGCCTGGTGGAACTAATAAAATCCCATCGTTTTACAATATACATTTTTCAGATTGTATGTGGCTTCAAAACAGCTTTTAAATTATTTGAAATTATGAGTAATTCCTAGATGGTATTTTATAAAAACATAGTAGGTTAAGCAGCGTTCCGTTGCACGTCTAGCTAGACATCTATGCTGAGACACCTGTCAAGGCAGCACCCATTCACACTTAATATTCATTGCTTAGCTGAATGACTTGCAGCCAGGCCTCCAATCCTACAACCTAGAACTCGAAGACTCCAATGTCGGCCAATCAAAGGGCTTCTGTTATCGCAATCCTTTTTATATGGGTTTAGATTTTTAGTCAAACGACATCTATGTGTGCCCATGGAGACGTATACGCTTAGACACGGGCATTTAGCTAGAACTATGCCTTGGCAGTGAAGTCCAGTTGGACATGAATGGAGACATGAATACACAGGATTTAATCTCAGATGCTGCTATTTCAGTATTAAAAACATAATTGAAGAAATTCTTACAGGGAAGGTACATAATTAAAAATCAGAAATTTTTATTCAAAACAATAGGAACGATTTACAACTAAATACATAGTCCAAAGGCTCACTCCAAAGGCTATTTCTAGCTTCTATCAGCTTTTATATCTCTATCAGCCCTGACGACGATGAGCTAGATGTAAAAGGTTGGAGATGCTCCGGTGCCGTGAGATGGTTTAGGGTCTCCGCTCCACCATAAGTTCCTTTCTCCGTCCCTATCCTCAACAAGTGGCATTAGTGTAGACCTTTCATGAGTTTCGCTAACCAAAACTGTGACTACTAATAGCGCTGCAGGGTGACCTTGAGGAGTGGCACTTCTCGAGGAAACAATAGCCTAGTAAACGACACAGTATTTGCCTTTGATTCTGACGAATGGGTAATCCTTCTGAGTTTGGTCTATTTTGGTGGGCTTTATTGGGCTGAAAAACCTCTTCCTAGCTAAGTAACCTATTATGGGTTGCCTCCCCGTAGTAGCATACTACTTGTAGGCAAGAACATATAATAAGTCGGAGGAAATAGGCTTGAGATTGTCTGTACAGTATTTTAACTTTTGTAGATAGAAGAGCTTCGTCAAATATGGACAACCATGTTGTGATCAAGATGGGGCCAGGATTGCATAAAACCTCGATTCAGCTGGAGATCCTAGGGACTTCTTACAGTCCGGTTCTAATGCGGTTTAAGTGCTTCATGTACACTTGAAAAGATACGTTAGTCCCCGTCCTGGGGCCATTGCTTTTCCCGAGGCCATAATAATTTTAAGGATTTAAAGAATATGAATGTTGCAGCTTGGAGTGTTACAACGTTAAAAAACAACTATCGTATCGACATTTTGAATCACGAATCCAAACGCTCCGAACACTTTTTGTATCCCAGGGCAGGAAACACAAAATTAGGTGATTTAGAATTCATTTACTCAGACAGTATGGATGTGGTGCATAGATAGGTAGTAGGGCTCATTATGAATAAGCAAGCTGCCAAGTCTTGGTCAGGTTGGAAAGGTATTAATAATAGAATGCTAGTCGGTCATTTATGACTAAAAAGTGCAAACGTATCTGTCATAGTAGTATATGCCCCTGTAGATAGACGGTGATGACTATAGTTGACAGACGGCGACAGTAGTGACTCAGATGAAATTTACTTACAGCTACATGAACAAATCCAGGTTCACAGGTAGAAATACGGTATTTTTGTTAGGGGATTTTCTCAAGTAGAAATAGGGTATTTTTGTTTGTTTTATTTTGATTTTATTGCCCAGATCGGTAGAAATAGGGATAGATGGTATTCTAGTCAAGGTGAATTTGGTGTAGGAAAAGAAAACAGTAATGGTTACAGACTACTTCAATTTTGTAGGTATAGCAATCTATTTATAACCAATACAGTATTTGGTCATAAAATGGCTCATAAGTTAACATGGTGTTCACATGATGGTAAGACAGCTAAACTAATTGATTATGTTACAGTAAACCGAAGATTGGCAGGATCGATACAAGATACAAGGTACATAAAAGGGCTGTTATCGATGTTAAAAGTAAAGATAACCATCTAGTAGTGTCTAGGGTCAATTCAAACCTGAAACTTAGGAAAAGTAACTACATTCCGAGAAACTATAACGTCAATAGACTCCAAGATAAGAATTTGAGAGAAATTTTCCAAGAACAGTTGAATAATAACCGGAGAGTTTAAAATTCGACAATGTAGAAGATAGATGGAATAATTTTGACGGTGTCTTAGGGAAGAAAGTTAGGAATGCATCTAGGAATGTTAGGGAAAAGGCTTTATGTTTAATTTATGTTTAAATCTGAATTAAGGAGGTGTAAAGTAGAGGCCATGGGTAAAATTGCCGAAGATCTGGAAGATGCAGCCAGACGGCATAATAGTACAATATTGTACTGTTATATGAATAAATTGATAACGAATAATCAATCTGGACTTATCCCAGTTAAAGGTAAGAAAAGGGCCACAATTAGCCACAAGGAAAGAGTTAAAGAGAGATGGGCAGAACATTTTGAGAATGTGCTAAACCGTGGATGGAGTTACTGGAAAAGATATAGAAAAGAAAGAAGTCTGTGACACTTTGGATGTGAAGCAAGATTTATTTTGCGAGGAAGAATTATTGACAGTACTAAAAGGATTAAAAATAATAAGGTCCAAGGTGCTGATATTGTGGTAAATGAGTATTTAAATATTTTGGTGGTGAGGTAAGCGACAAGTTACTGAAGATTATGAATATTATTTTTGAAAAAGGGAAAGTACCGATCCATTTTAGAAAAACTCTAATCAAACACCTACATCTAAAAGGTGATAAGAGTGCCTGTGGCAATGATGAGGATGTTGACTTAATTCCTATCGGTAGAAGTTTATTTTGTGTAACAATTCTTTTTAGTCTTAGAGATTTTGTAGAAAAGAATTTAAGAGGAAAACAGTGTCATGTCAACAAGGGGAGAGCATGCGTGGTCCAAATTTTCACTTTTAGACTAATAATTGAGAAGTGAGTCATCAAACCCCTTTTTTCCTCAGTAGCATAGATTATGAGCTAGCGCTTGATTCGGCTGATAGAATAACTTTCAAAAAGGTCCTATCCTTGTATGGTGTATCAGATTAAAGTGATTACGAGAATAACACTGCTGCAGTATTTACGAGAATAACATTGCTGCGGTTAAGGTAGGAAATGAGGTTAATAGCTGGTTTCTTATTAAATCAGGGGTTAAGCAGGGTTGCGTTTTACCCCTAATTATATAGATTATTTTGATGGACTTTGTCTTAAGGAGCACAGCAAAGGCAATGGAAGAGCATGGAATCAAATGGAGATGTAAAACTCTCCCAGATTTAGAATATACTGATGATTTATGCATCTTAGAAGAAAATGTTAGCAAAATGAATGAACTTTTAGAGATTTTGCGATTTTAGGGTGCAAGAACAGATTTGGAAATAAATTTTAATTAGATTGAGTCGCTAAGACTAATAATAAGTGAAGATGAAGAGGGGTTGGGTAACAAAAAGGTCAATTGAGTGAATAGCCAAGGCCCAGGGTGGTTAATTTCAGTTGAAAAAAGTTAGAAAGAATAGGAAGAGAAGTCTGCAAACCAAGATAAGAATATTGGACAGGGCTACAATGATGACAGTGGTCAAGTACGTCTCTGAAGTGTGGGCACTAAAAAAAAATAGTAACATTTGCTCGATATTTTCCAGAGAAATTGCCTAAGGATTGTTTATTAGATACCCGACTGACTGACCGTATCTCAAACAGTAAGGTGTACGAAAAATGTGGTTTAATCCCACGGTCTAGGGCTATAATGAGAGAAAGGAAAAAATAGCTAGGACACGTTCTGCGGATGAAGGATGGCCGATTGCCAAAGATTGTCCTTGTCAGCCAACCGTCTAGGGCCAAACGAAAAGAAGGTCGTCCCCTAATCGGGTGGAAGGATGTCGTAAGGAATGATTTAAGGGAAATAGGAACGTCTTGGGAGGGTGTAAAGAGGGTACAAGAGAGGCTTTGAATATATTGGGATGGAGGAGGAGCGTGAGCAGCTGTGCTGGCCTCAGGCGGTTTGGTGCTGCAGTCAGTTGTTAGTAGTAGTATCAGTTTTTATTAGCCTTGAGTTTGTAGAGAAGAACTGAAAGTGCTTTGTAGCATACATTTTATGATGTTTTTTGTCGTTACAAAAAATAACTAAAATATTTATGATAAAGTAATTGTTGTGATCTGACAAAGCAAAACTATCAGGCAGTAGAAAATAAATTGAGAAATATCCCATCCAGTTTAAAAGCAGAAAAAAAGTCAAAATAGACAAGAACTATTTCCATTATTGAAGCCACAGCAAGCATACACTTGAGAATGGGGACACCCTTATATAATACCCGTACAAGAGATTATTCCATGAATAAGAAGAAACAAAATCCCAAAACAAGATAAGTTACATCTACAAGTACATCTACGCCAACAAAATAGGGCTCTACGCTTTGCGGGTTATTCAACAAACATATCAGTTTTGGTTCTTTGAATATTCATTGAATATCTGTTCAAGCTCACTGTGGAACGCATATTTTCTTTGTGACATGATCTAAGTCCCGATACAAGATACTCACCCCATAAAGACAGTAGTCCCCTTTTAAGAAATCTTCAATCAACTTCTCATCAACTGGGTGCTGAACTGGGGGTGCTATTTCTGGCGATCCGGAAACTTCTCCTTTTCCACCCTCTAACCTAGAAAATCATTATACACTTAGATATTTTTGCATAAAAAGATTTTCACAGAAAATCTTGTAGTCCCGAGGTTATTAAATAAACTGAGGTAGAAAATTACGATATTTGTGATGTTAACTTATGATTTATGGCTTGGCTAGCTTGCTGAGCCTTGCTCGCTTTGCCATACTCGATCTACTTATTCGAAAAAAACTGTTTGAGCTAAAATTTAGGATTGAATGTTTTTCAACAAGAACTTCTTTTCATATACAAAAAAACTCTTTCGCATGCTCGACCAATAGTCCGCGTAGCGCAGATACAGATCTCCTGATTCCCTGTCTTCGACCGAGAGTGCTATGCCCCGTTGAGGGCAAATCATGCGACTTTTCCCGTGCTTTTCACCCAGATTTCTCCAGGTGCCCATTTGCAGCTAGATCGACTTGAACTATGGTCTATGTAGCGCAAGTATCCATCTCCTGATTCTCTGCCTTCGGTCGAGAGTGCTATGCGTCATTAGGGCCAAATCTTCCAACGCTTCCCGTATTCTTTCTCCAGACTTTCATTTGGAGCTGGGTTGACGTTACCTATGGTTTATGCAGCGCAAGGACTGATCTTCTAATTCTCTGCGTGATTGGGGGCAAATCATACGTCACTTCCTGTATTTTTTCTCCAAGTGCTCATTTAAAACTGGATTGACTGTGCCCGAGCTTGGAGAGTCACCGCTGACCCCAGTCCCAAATCAAATAATCAGCGACACCACAATTCGATCACCAGCCCCGAAGGACGAAGGACATTTTAAATACTAGAACAATCATAACGCTGAGGAGTACCCATGTTCATAGATAAACCGAATCATCTTGGAATTGAAAAGATAATACAGAAGACTATCAACTTAGTATCAAAATGACCTGTGATTGCGCATTGGATTGATCTAGCAATACAGAAACCGGGGTTCGATCCTAGCTGCCACATGGCTGATGGGGAAAGGAACCTGTCCGTTAAATAAATTCGAACGAAATATATGGATGCCAATGCACCCCAAATGGCTTAAGAGGAACATTTTTTATTTCTTTTGGTATCCAGAAAGAAATGACTTGATTCAACATCTTCTAGTTTGATTCAGCAGACAAAATAATTATTTTGAGATGCTGATACGTAATCTCCAAGCAATTCCAGGCATTTGATTTTAATCAACTTAAAATAACAAATCCATGAAGATTTTTGGCAAAATTTCTTGCTATGCAAGTACACGTTGAAGTACAAAATTCCTTGTTTTTTTTTCTAATCATCATTTTCTTCCATTTCCTAGCCTGTTACTATAGTAAAAGGCACCCAAAGGATGAAATTTTGTTTGAAAACGGGCTATCTGTTTTAGATATCGATTAGTCTATCCATTTATGGCACATAGAGTGTCGAATCGATCTTTCAGTTTCTGGGTCCTTGGGCAGGGACAGCTAGCAAGCCTGTCTCCTAATCCTGCGGCAGCTGGAATGAGACCCCTATCCTCATATTGCCAAACAGAGCATCAGTCCACAGTGTTGCCACAGCTATCCGGTTTGCCTGTATGTATAGTTGTATCTATGTACACTGGAACGGTAAAGCTTGTCAAGGTAGATAGAAATAATCTCGTGGCTTAAAATCAAATTAAGGTGTTAAGTAAGTGAGTATATTATTTCCCAGAATGTTCTCTACTTCTTAGATAAGATTTAGTTTATGATCATGGTTGCAGTAACAGCCGCAACCAAGAAGAGAGTGAACCGCAACCCATAGTAACCGCAAGCTTAAAAAGCGCGTTTTGATAAAAACTGTCAAGGGAGAAATTTTGGGAAAAAATGGGCCCAAAATCTAAAGAAATGCAAAAAGACTTTATCTGAATAATTACTTACTGATGACGCTGTTTAAATTGCCAGACCTTTTGGTGATCCACCCATCCTTTTGAATGTGCCGCCTGATTATCTGGAGAATTAAACAGCTCTAAATGAAAGAACTAGTTTCTAGTAAATAAAAAGATGTGTGGTACATTAACAAAGGTTTAAACATTTTATTGAGACAAGAAAAACCGTTTTTTTTTCAATGTCTTAATTTAAAAAAAAATTCCGTTATTTATGTATTTTCCTTTCATTTTATTTATAAATGGAAGACACTGTGGTCTAAGAAATTATCCAATTCGTTTACAGTCATAAAAACTGTCATAAAAACGTTTCCTCCAAGTATTTTTTATATGCCTATCAATTTACCTTTACATTTATGTCTGACTGGTTTTAATCAACGAAATTTTCTATCCGTTTCAAATAACCATTTTTCGTATCTTACTTAATTTATTTTAGCGCGTTTGAGAAATAAATAATTTTTCGTCTATTGAGTTCCATAACAAAAATGCCTCGGACAATTTTTAAATGTTTCAATCTTCTAATAGGGAATAAAACAACAACAACAAAAATAAAAGAGGAGAGGGAAAGACAATGAAGGCGAAACTGAGATTGGGCGGAGGAAGAGGGAGAAGACGGAGGATAATAATAATTGCAGGAGCAAGAATTAAATTAATGTTGATATTAAAGGATTTTCCATTATTCTATGAAGAAACAGACGGAGAAAACATTTTTCACAAAAAAATGCAGAAAAAAAGACATAATACAATTTCAACATTTAAATGCAATGTTAAAGATATGAAACCTATTTTCAAAGGCTCTGTGACTCAGCAGGCATAGACTGGGAAAATGAATCGAAATGGAACCTATACATTCCAGCTTTCGACCGGCGAAAAACGATCCATAAAATAATAATAAAAGAAAAACTAATTATATCACTTGAAGCATCAATTAACAACTTACTGTTTTTCAGTTGGTTCTCTTGATTTTGCAGTAGTTAAAAGCGTTACTAGGTTCTCGCTATCTTTAGGTCCCAAAGCCCTTACTTCAATCTGAATACCAGAATCGGAGCCAAGTCCAAATGATTCCTATTAACACAATAAAAAATGACAAAGCTGAACACTAACGTAGAAATATGCCAAAAGTAAAATCGAGGCAGAGGTCTAAAAGTGAATCGTTGGTATTAGCACGTAGGCCAAAGCGTATTCCCCCAAGTAGAGACTCTTTTGAGAAGCATACAAACATTTTGTACCAGAATTAATAAATGAATTTATATAAGAAAATTAGAAATCCGAAGACTTTATTTTAATTCCCAGAAAAAAATTTTTCTTCAGGTTTCTCAAGCCCGATGTCCTATTTTTGGAGCTAGTGTCTATCCACAGTGGCAGAGCGTCAGAATCATTATTTTAATGCAAGTGAGAACTGCATGAAAGCGAACTACTTCCACGCCAAAGGGTCATACTATGCACAACCCCAACCCATGAAACCCTCGGTTAAACAAATACTAGCCTACGAATCGTCAAGTGAAAAAGTCTAGGCAATCACCTAGAATAACTTAGGATAGGTATATTACCCATGGTGCTAGGTACTGAAATGGTTGCAAGAGCAAGAAGCTTCTTCATTAAAGCAGTATGATAACTAAGGATTCAAACTATATGAAATATGTGGAAATAGCAAGAAGCACAAGTTGTTTTCACTTTAACTTAAAACACATGGTAAAGTTAAAGGATCTGAGTACGGTTGACACTTAATGTAACAATACTGGGTGTAACTAAGGATGTTCCAGGAGCACGGGGACTATAGACACATCGGGCAGAAATACAAGAAGTCTATTGATAAATACTTTAAAGGTAATTTTGGCCATAAATCTTGATGATGACATGAAAACAAAAATCTTTGTGAAAGAAGTTGTTCGATCTCATCCAATACCTGCGCCATGAAAGAGTGGCTTAGGTTGATTGAGCACGTCCTCTAGACGGACACTACTAAATAGTCCATAAGGAGAAGACTTGTCATAAAAAGATAAAGAAAACAGGAAGATACGCTAAAAGTTTTAAGGATAAACTCCGCAATTTGAAAGTAATTTTTGACATAAGGCTTGGTGATGACATGTCAACGTAAATCTATAAGAAAGAATTGGTTCGATCACACCCAATATGTTTATCATGAAAGAGCGGCGTAAGTGGCTACCGCAAGTGCTTTAAAGGGCGGATATTAAATATTCCGTAAAGGAATAAGACAGGAATTAAGCTGAAATGAGATCATAATGATAACATAGAATCTTGAAAAGCCAGAATGTGGTTTCAGAGGCAACGCTATAGCGTTGCCTATAGTAAAGGCCATACGGCTCCAATGTTTTATCATTTATTTTTTTTTTCTCAGAGGCACTTCATATGGAAGGGGTCGTCGTAGAAACTTCAAAGGGGGCTCAATCGATTGGAAATCGAGAGTTCTAGTTCCCTTTTTAATAGTCAAAAGTGATTGGAGGGCAACTAGCCCTCCCCCACGCCCATCATTCCCCCAAACACATCCAATCAAAATTTTGAGATAGCCATTTTGTTCAGCGTAGTTGATTTCCAGATAGAAAATATGTTTTTGAGGAGGACAATCCCCCACAACCCTTAGGGCAAAAGTTTTAAGTTATGCCCTGGTGGTATATAAGGTTTTTATAGAATAAGTTGTCGTAGAAACTTCAAAAAGATTTTTATACAAGGCTTTGTTGTAGAAACTTCAAAAAAGGCTCATTCGATTGAAAAATTCAAAGGGCTAGTGCCCTTTTTAATAGTCGAAAGTGATTTGAGGGCAACTAACCCCCCTCTCATGCCCACCTTTTCCACAAACACATCCAATCAAAATTTTGAGACAGCCATTTTATTAAACTTAGTTTTAAGTTCTGAAAATTAGGTCTTTGAGGATGGCAACTCCCCCAGAGCCGTCAGGGGAAGAGTTGTAAGTTATGTCCTGGGGGCATATATGGTTCTTATGGAAGAAATGCTCGTATAAACTTCAGAGAGGGCTCATTTGATTGGAAATTGAATTTTCTAGTTCATTTTTTAAGCGTCAAAAGATATTGGAGGATAACCAGCCCCCCCCCCCAACCCCTTTTTTCCCAAATGCATCCAGTAAAAATTTTAGGATAGCTATTTTGTTAAAAATACTTCAAAGATCATGTAACAAAAATTCCGGTGTCGACATAACCCACCATGGCCTGGGGGCAGGCGTTGGAAGTTATCTCCTGGGGACATATGGGTCTTATGGAAGGAATGCTCATATTAAATTCAAAGAGGGCTCATTTGATTGGAAATTGAAAGTTCTAGTTCACTTTTTAAGATTCAAAAGAAATTGGAGGGCACCTACCCCCCCCCCCCCCCTCCAAGCCCTTTTTGCTTAAACCCATTCGATAAGAACTATGAGACAGCCATTTTTTTTAAATAGTTCAAAGACCATATAACGAAAACTCAGAGGTCAACACAGCCCCCCAGGGCCCGAGGGCAGGTGTTGTAAGTTATGGCCTGGGGGAATATATGGTTCTTATTCAAGGGATGCTCGTAAAAAATTCAGAGATGGCTCATTTGATTGGAAATTGAAAGTTCTAGTTCAGTTTTTAGGGTCAAAAGAGATTAGAGGATAACTAGCCCCCCGCGCCCCCTTTTCCCCAAATCCATCCAATAAAAATTATGAGAAAACCATAAGTTAAAAATTGCTCGAAATTCAGATAACAAAATCTCAGGTGTCGTCACAACTCCCCCAGGGTCCGGAGGAAGGTGTTGAAAGTTATGCTCAGGAGTATAGATTGTTTGCATGACATGGATTCAAGTATAAACTTTAGATAGGGATCATTTGATGGGATTGTGAAAGTTCGAGTTCACTTTTTAATAGTCAAAAGAGATCCGAGGGCAGCCAGCCCCCCTCCCTCCCATGCCTTCTTTTTCAAAATCCATCTGATGAAAATTTTGAGATAGACATCTTGTTAAAAATAGTTCAAAGGTCAGATGAGAAAAAATCGGGTTTCAATAGAACCCCCCAGGGCACAGGGGAAGGCGTTCTAAGTTATGCCTTAAGGGCATGTATGGTTCTTATGAAAGGAGCGTACAAACTTCACAGAGGGCTTATTTGATTGGAAATTGAAAGTTCTAGTTCACTTTTTAAGAGTCAAGAGTGTTCAACTAGTCCCCCCCCATCCCCAAGCTCTTTTTTTCCCAAACCCGTCCGCTACAAATTTTGAAATAGCCAGTGTTTTAGAAATTTTTCAAAAATTAGATAAAAAAAACACCCCCCAGAGACCGGGGGATAGGCTTTGTAAGTGTCGTCCTGGGGGCGTATATGGTTCTTATGAAAGGGATGCTCGTATAAACTTCAGAGGGGGCTCAATTGATTGGAAATTGAAAGTTATAGTTCAATTTTTAAGAGTCAATAGATATCCAAGGGCAACTAGCCCCCCCCCCACACACCCTTTTTTCCCCAAGCCCATCCGATAAGAATTTTTATAATAGCCATTTCATTAAGAATAGTTCAAAGGTCAGATAAGAAAAATTCCTGTGTCAAAGGAGCCCGCCAGGCCCCGGAGGCAGGCGTTATGAGTAATGCTCTAGGGGCATATATAGATCTTATGGAAGGGGTGCTCGTGTAAACTTCGAAGAGGGCAAAATTTTGATATGGACGTTTTGTAAGGACAGTTCGCGGGCCAGATAACAAAAAACTCCGGTGTCAAGACAGCCGTCCAGGGCCCGAAGGCAGACTGGGTAAATTAAGCCCTGGAGGCATTTGGTGCGTTCATGGAAAGAATGCCCGTATAAAATTCCTAGAGGGCTCAGCTAAGTGGAAATTGAAATTGAAAATTGAAAGTTGAAAATTCACTTTTTAAGAGTCAAAAGTGATTGAAGGGCAGCTAGCCTCCCCCCACACTCCATTTTTTTCCCAGAGGCACTTCATATAGAAGGGGTCGTCGTTCAGACTTCAAATTGGGCCCAAGTCAAGGGAAAGTAAGAGTACTAGTGCCCTTTAAAAAAGTCAACAGGGGTCGGAGGGAAACTAGCCCCCCAAACCCTTTTTCCCCCAATAAATTTGATAAGGAAGTTGAGGTAGCCATTTTGTTAAAAATAGTTCAAAGATCATATAATAAAAACTCCTTTATGTATGGTCATTTCGTTAAAAATAGTTCAAAGATCAGATAAGAAAAACTCCTGTGTCGACACCCCCCCCCCCTCAGGGCCGGGGCAGGCGTTGTAACTATTGCTCTGGGGGCATATATGGTTCATATGGAAGGTATGCTCGTATAAACTTCATAGAGGGTTCATTTGAATGGAAATTAAAAGTTGTAGTTCATTTTCTCAGAGTGAAAAAAGATCAGAGGGCAACTAGCCCCTCCCGCCCCCACACCTTTGGGTGTATCGGATGGATAAACCCATCCGATAAAAATTTCAGGTGACCATTGTGTTAAAAATAGTTCAGCCATCAGATATTAAAACTCCAGGGTCGACACAACCCCCCAGGGCCTAGGGACATGCGTTCTAAGTAATAATTAGGGGATATATATGGTTCTTATAGAAGGGATTCTCATACAAACTTGAGAGAGGGCCCATTTGATTAAAAACGGAACGTTCTAGTTCACTTTTAAAGAGTCAAAAGAGACCGAAGCTTAATCTAGTCCCCCCACACCCTTTTTCCCCAAACCCATCCGATGAAAATTTTTAGATAGCAATTTTCTTAAAAATAGTTCAAACATCAGATAATAAAAATTCCCAGGTTGACACAAACCTATTTTTTCACTTTGATACTGTTACTTTGATATCAGTTTTGTTACTTTGATGAATATTTGATTTATTTTTTCAAGTTTGCTTTAAAAATAAGAAATTTTTAAAAACTCTAATCTTTTGGCTGTCAAAAACAAAAAAGAACTAGTTAAAAACAACTTTCCGAAAAATAAGTTTTTCAGAGAAAAGCAAAGGCCATTCTAAATTTATGATCAGCAGATACAAATAACTTTTAAAATTTAAACTCAGAACGACAAGAAATTACTATTAAAGAATAAATCAAACCCAACACGAACAGAAATTAAATAAACAATTATAGCAATAACCTACAGCAAGTAATAATATAAATGAATAATAGATCTTAAAGTGAATAATGATTAGATTTAATATGAATATCAAGCTTAAAAAGAAAAAAATATTTTCCTATTGAAGTATAAATGAAACTTAAAACGAACAGAAATTAAATAAACAATCAATGCAAATAAAATTACAATGGATATTAATGTAAATTAATAAATGAATCTTAAAATGAGTGAAACTTAAATTGAATATGCAAATCAAGCTTGAAACGAAAAAAATCGCCACAAACAAGAGTTTGGGTATGACCTCCTTCTCTCACTGTAAAAGTCTAAAACCTACTGTGTCACTGGCGCTTTACTAAAAACCAATTTTATGACAAATATTTTCTTTTGTACTTAATATGAAATATCAACATTAAAATTATAGTAACATTTTGAACTGATGAGCTTTGAGCTCTTGAAAAGCCATATCAGAGACTTCAACAGAGTGAGATGGAGGAATATTCACCAGTGTGTCAGCTGAATCCGAATAAAGGTTGCGGTGACTTTGTAGCAATAGTAACTATGGTTCTGCAGAAGGTAATCAAAAGACTAGATAAGAAAATTAGAAGCGCAATTTTACTACCAAATTCAAGTCTTGATAAGACAAACGACATATCTTAAATGTGGCAAAAGAATTCACCGCCCTTCATAGATTTCATTAAATTTCTATTATTTCTTGTAAGGAACTGCAAAGTAATTGGGTTAAGCTATTAGAGGCGAACACACTGACAAATCCTTTCCTCCATCCTGCTTGTTTAAAAATCATGCTTTGTTCACCCAACAGATTTTACAGTTTTTGCAGAAATTTCATATTTTCGTCGAGCCTTAATCTAAGGCGTCCAGGTTTGTTCTATTACCCCTGTCGGATACTCAATAATGCTATCCAAAGAGATATTTTTTAAGTCATACTGACGATGTGTCTAACACGCAATGAAATTTAGCTAACGCCTAGATGAACAATTTCTATCTTAGCCAGTTTGAACTAGGGAATCAAATAATTGCTGTTAGAAAGAGTCTGTTAGCAAAAATACCGGTACTGGCTAAGTCTCATTGTGATTGTGAATTACCCTAAGCTACTATTTTATGACACACTATTTTAGAAATCAGGGTAAAAATTATCAGCCAAAAACATTAAACTAATCCCTTTTTTTTTCTTTTGGAAGTACCAATGTTCTTACGTCTTATACGTTTCCAAGGGTTTCTGGATAAGTTTTACTGAACACTCGAAGTGTTTTCCAGAACTGTCAAGTTCAAATGGCTAGATTTAGTATAAAAATGGCTGTATGATTATAGATATTTCATTTTATGTGGATTGCATGCTCTTCTATAACATCGTCCCAGAAAGATTACCTCAAGACAGGAAACTTCGGCCGCTCAAAATAACAAATAAGACAATAAACAAAAGCCAGAAATGAAACTTACTAAAATATTTTGGTGTCTCAGAAGAAGTGACTCACTTTCCAGTTCCAACAAGGCAACTGGCCGTTTTGGATTCTCTCCAATCGGTGTACATGTGATCTTCTTTTCGCTAGACTCAACGGGCCTAAAAAAAATAAAGCCAGTAATAATCAGGGTCGCCACTGACCCACAGAAAAAGAACCGGGCAAATCATCCAAAAATCCATAGACTAGAGAAATAAAATTACTATAGCGGATACCTGTTAAAATTACGTCGTTCTCTAAACTTTTCACTCGAATTTTTAATATTTTAATTGAAAGCGAAAGAGTCGGAGAACTTCAAACTACAGGAATTCGATTGCTATTTTCTCATATATAAGCTTTATTCGGTACCCTTTCTTTGCAAACGAAAACAAACGTAATTTATTGCGCAAAACGTGGCCCAAAAGCCCACGGGGTATCAAATCTTGGGTACCACTCAACCTATTGGAAAAGTCATGGCGTATTTGTTAACAAATGGTAAGTTTTTGGTCAAGACTGCATCAATATAATGCAGAATGTTTGTATTTTTGAAGGACACTCAAAACAACATTATATCAATTCATGGTATCCTAGGTGAAGATCTAAAGGTATACCAGCTAAGGCGCAGGTTTTTTTTTCCTAGTTGAGAAGACTAATGCCAAGGTTAATGTCTATTACTGCTTAGTGTTGTAATGAAGATAAGAGATGACGATTTGAATCAAAGAGCTTTGATTCAAGTCATTGAGATGATTTAAACAACTTTGAATTATCTCCATATATAGTTGACTAATGTTCATCCCCATTGAAAATAATTGAATATTTACACGAACAAAAAACATGGTTTGGTCAATAGCATTCCTTTCCGACACTCCACTTATGAGTTAGGACACCATATGAACTAGATATAACAAATTCTCCCGCGTCGGTTAAGAGTCACCATCTGTTCCACCATTACTCTAGTGACCAAATTACAGAAGAAAAATTCATTTTATACTTCTTTAAACATATTGCGCAGCAAAAATGAATTTGAACAGGCTTTTAGAGGAGCACTTGCGTTGTGAGCGAATCAGACTTCCAGGAGAATACCAGGACTTCAAACTGGAAAAATTCCCTTGCTTCTTTTTCTTCTTTTTTTCAAAATAGAGGCGACTTATTGCTAGTAAATTTAGGCCTGTCCTTCTTACCCAAGAGGTAGGGGTATATTCTGAACATTATTCTGATTCAGATTAGAGTATTTGAAGCAACGTTAATGACAGCAACAAAGACATTTTGACAGAATTATCTCTTATCTTAAATAAAAAAGGCCAAAAACATCCCAATGGAAAATGGTGGGCTAGGGGTCTAGGCGGCTTTTCCTTCATTATTAATATCTATTACTAAGTGTACATTCGGCAAAAGTGAAGAATGTACGACACTACTCTCTGTTTTACCAGAAACATAGGAAATATCAACACCTGCAAACTGCTTCTTATTTAATTTACTTTCAACAAATAGGTCTTTTAACGGAAATTAGAGAGATATTAAAACCTGAAACGAACAGAAAGGGCATAAGTTAAAGTATCATTTACACTATATCCAAAACATTATTTTTTGAAAAGTACTTTGTTTATCATAACATAAAAATAAGCAAATTATTCATCACATTTACAGGACAGAACATTTTCCAAATAAATATAATTGCGATTTACACTTTAGTTTTGCTATTTTATAACAATACTTTTTTTTTCGTCGCTATTTTTGTTTTTGATTCCGTTTCAATGAAGTGTAGAAAATTGATGCCTACATAAAAGGCTGAAAAGGTCATTTGGTGGTTTTTAAGCAATATGTTTAACTTGCTGAAGCAATCTTTTGAATTTGCGAATCAAAAAATGATGCGCCAATTGATCTTCATCATTGGAAAGGAATCTATTCAAAAGCAAGAAAGCATTGAGGAAATTAATTGCACATCATACTAATGAAAATACATTATTTGTTTCAACCACATTGCAAGATAGAAAAAAGAATTTCTGTAATACAGTATATAATTGCTAGTGTTTTGATAAAAATTGAAAACTATTCAAAATAAATCTCGTTTTTAACGAAGAACAAATGACACTACAGCTTTTAGAGGATTGTAGGGGGGTGACAACTCGACTCTTGTTTACAGCAATTTCTGTTAAGTTTATGTTAAATTATTATGAAAAAAATTACAACTATTATAATAGGTACCCGCGTTTGAGAAAATATTTAATTTTAAACACAGTAGACTGCATCAATTACAATGCTCCCATAACCTTTAAACCAGAAATAATGAGAAAAAATACAAAGAAAACAATCAAAGAAAAAAGATAAAAATAAAATAAAATAAGAAATCAGCAGATGCACAAAAGGGCAAGGAAGAAAACTATATCCTAATGGCAAATAACAATAGTAACACACTCATTTAGGGAACATAAATTATTATTGTGAATATATATAATAAATAAATAAAACTACCCTCTACCTAGAAACTTTCATTTACACCGAGTATGCACCAAGTCAGTCCGTAGCTTAGAGAATTCGTGTTTTACCGAGGCAGGATTTAGGTCGTTTTCTCACCAAGTCACCAAAATTCTGCAGCTTGTACTTAAGTTAATTTACCCGATGAATCAAGACCTATATCGTTTAAGAGCCGTATCAAGACTTCGCTCGTTTTTAAACAGAATCAAGGCATAGCTTATTCTGCAGAGGGTCATTCTTCACCTTGGATTTATTTAGATTTCGCAACAAGTCAGTCTGCGGCTTCGACTTCGCTCATCTTTGTATTGAATTGACACTTGGCTCGTTTTTGCACCGCGATACCGAAATTCTGCAACTTAGATTAGCTCATTGTGGAGTTACCCATTTTTGCATTGGATAGGACTTAACTCACTTTTTCCGCGAGGCAGATCGTGGCTTGTATTTGCAACGAGTCAGTCCTTGGCTTGGATTTAGCTCGCTGGAGAGGGAATTGGATTTGCTATTTCCAGTTAGAGATTTTAAGTTCTGGCGTGATCCGGTTTTAACAAAGTGCAATATGTCTACCCTTACTATTAAAAAATCTGTGGGGAATGTATCATTTTCACATTTTTTGGCCTTTGTCCCTGAGACTGTCCTTTCCCCCTCTTCCCTCCCCCCCGTGGAAACAATTTTTGCAGTTTCACTTATCGAAAAAGACAACAATAGCTTCAATAACGTCAAAGACGAAACTCAGTACAAAAAACCCGAAGTAATTGTTTTTATCCTACTATCTCTATTCCCAGACAATTTAAATAATTTTAGAATCCTTCTCATAATTTCTAATGTTTTTTTCAGTATAATTTGAATTTTTTAGTTTTTTCTTAGTTCTATTAAATAAATTCCTGAAATTTTCTTGTAACATATCAGAAGTCCTATTAAAAATTCCAAAGTAAATCCCCTGAAATAATTCACGGGTGTCGCGTGCATTTGTTAAAATTAACAATTCCAGTCTTCCAAGTTTTGAGCTATGCTAATGACAATAGGGCCTACAAGCAACTTCAATGCTCTCTAAAGCAACTTCTGTTGAAACACAGTCTTCATTTAAGATACTTTAAAAGAAATATATCACAAAAGTCTTACTTGTACAAAGGGTGTTTACACAAGCTTGGGGTTAGAACCACAATTTCATATTCACAAGTAGAAACTTCTTCAATGCTGTATATTTCATGTTTACCTGGTGGGTGACACACGTAAATTACCTTAGTAGAACGTGGTTTTCCACTTAAATCACACAATGTACCACCGTCCATTTTAATTTCCAAATAAGGCAGAGTTAAGCTGTCTATTTTACGAAGTGGAACGTCTTTTGCCTTTAAAGGATTCTCTTCAAACTGTTTGTCTGAAAGATATGAGAAGAACAAAATTGTAGAATTTATAACATAACCGTAGAAACAGCTTTTTAAGAGAGGGAGAGAGAGAAAGAGACAAAACGACGAAGATGACGAACGGGTTTAAATACAGCTTGCTATAAAAGGTGTTGAAGAAAGTTTTCTAAGAATATTTTTATTCCGAGTGAAAAAAAACTTATCTCATATGTTTTTATTATGACTTTCTTTCATATAAACATCAAACCTACCAATTATTTAAGCATGGGGTTTTGACCTGTTAGTAGGATACATGGAAACGTTCAGGTTCGACCGTGAGGTGGAAAGAGGGGGTGGATTAGGAGGATTTTCTGGGTGGGGGCGGGGGGAGTCAAAAAACAAAAAAAAAGTATTTTAAGACCCAACTTTCGTCTTTTTGGACAAAGGGTCCTTTGGACTAATCATAGCCTCCTCCCCATCTACAATAGATCAGTGGTGCATCAAAATAGCTAATTTTACAAAGAAAAGAAAAGCGTCTATTAAATCAGTTTTAAAGAAAGCAATCCAGTTGGGGCAAAACAAAATGACCATTCGACAGAAGGCATTAATTTAGGTAGATTTTGTACATAAATAAATTAATAATTAAGGCACTTTTTTCAATTTTCATTATAGAGTAATGGGTAATATTACGGTTAAGTAGCTTCTTGACACTCCACGTTCCTGTTGTCTTTGATCCTCGTTTCTAGGCTACTTCCCCAATGTCGTAAGCTAAAAAATAGGCGTACTACATATTAGAAATTTCTCAGGAATAGATGAATAATCCAAATTAGTGCATATTGTTACCTCTTCACCATCTATAGGGGTTGAAAGATTCTTTGATGATCATCTAAAGCTAGTTGTTTTTTAAGTCTAATTTTCAGTTGAAGTGCAGAAAAAGACTAATAAACTTTTTGAAGTTTTCCGACTAGTTTTCGCAAGGCATTTTGTAGCGCAAAAAGAAGTTAAACCTTGTTTAACCTTTTTGGTAAGACCAACAAAGTTGACCAATAGCAGAAAAGAACTGAAGCTAAATCCTGAAATGAGGAAAATGTGTATTTTTTTAAGCTGGTTAACTACTTCTTCATTTTAAAGACCACTCAAATGGTTATACGTAATCTTCTGAAGGAAGAGGAAGGTAAAATTCTTCTCTTAGATTAATTGAACTGATTCCTTGAAATGTTCAAACTAGTTGGGACCGGAACTCTCCGTGGTCAATAGGCTGGAATCCTGGACTGTGCAGTCACAGACCTCACAGAAGGTACTTTATGGAAAACTTTATTGACCTTGTGAAAACCATGTGAGCTGGTTACTGTTGTTGGCGGGATAATATTATATCGTTGTAATTCTTCTATTCCTTAAACGTTCACGAGACACGTTTGCACCTCCAGCTCATATTAAAAGAATTAAAATTCAACAGTATTGCCATATAACGCAATTAGATAGATAGCACTTACTTGTTCTTACTTTAGTTAAGAACATCTTGGCCATAATTAATTACCTACAATTTATTTTTGTGTTTTAAATAGATTTTTTGTTGTCTAACACCTTCATCATGAAAAACGATGAATCATTTCGGATCACTTTAGATAGATAGATCCATTCGTTTTTTGTTTCGAATAGATAATTTTGATACCAGACATTCACAGATGACGTTACGTTATTTTGGGGTGTTCCCATTTGAGCGCTTTCCCATTTGAGCGCCACGGAATTTTGTTCCATTTGAGCGCCATGGAATTTTGTTCCCATTTGAGCGCCACGGAGTACCATTTGAGCGCCAAACCCAAAATTGTGATTTTGCGGTGGATGAAGCGTGGTTTGCTGCCACATTGACCTGTAGAAATATTTATTGCCACGAAGACAACGAACAAAACTGAGGATTTTATTGGGTCAATGGTTGTGAAAATAACTTCCATTTATAGTATTATAAACTAAGTAAATATATATAGTATTTATGTATACCATATATATTTACTACTAAAAGTATATACAGGTACTTATGCATTATGCGGTATCCACCGCTATATACTGTATGAGGAAAACAGACATGAAGACCCGTCGGTAAATTTTTCGCAGTTGATATTATTGACATAAGAATAAAGTAAACATACCACTCGATACCTTTTTTATGCTCTTTCCAAATAGAATAATCATTTTTTCTGATATGAATTTTACCCCCACCCCTATATATACCAATTCAGGGTATATATTTGCACATTAGGGGGGGGTAAATTTTATTTCTGATGTTAATGGGAGAGTAAGTTTAAAATTTACCCCCACCCCCCTAATGTGCAAATATATACCCTGGATTGGTATACATAGGGGTGGGGGTAAAATTCATTTCCGACAAAAATGATTATTATATTTGGAAAGAGCCTAAAAAAGGCATCGAGTGGTGTGTTTACTTTATTCGTAAGTCAATAATATGATTTGCGAAAAATTTACCTGATCCCTAGCTATATCACCTAACATACGCAAAATATTATCTGGCGCTCAAATGGGACACAACTGAACTAATTAAAATACGGCGCGCAAATGGGAAATTCCCATTTGCGCGCCATGGCGCTCAAATGGGAAAGCGCTCAAATGGGATACACCCGTTATTTTCAATAGCTCTTTTTAATTAAAATCATAGTTAATGTGAAACTAAAATTTATTTAATTTTTTTAGATCCACATATTTTTCTCTATTACGGTTTCAATTTGTCTTCGTCATTTCTCCGCGTCTGTATTTGGTTTATAACAGGAGTTTGAGCGTTGGAATTTCATAATTCATTCATGAAAAAGTTTCTCCTTTTTTTGCAAGGAAGTTTAAAATGACATGGGACAAACTTGGCGGAAATAAACAAATAGGTGGCTGTTATCAATACTTCCAATAATTTTGTTTAAACGGAAAATGTTCTAAAGTTATTCATCCTTGAAAATAACTATTTTCGAGTAAAAGCGAATATTACAGTTTTCCCCAAATTTGGGTGGCTAATGCATTAATATTTTCGCCCCAAACGAATAAGCTTATTCTTGAGGCAGGTCTGCTACAGATCCAAAGGGCCAAAATCGGGGACTGAGGGGCGTTTTTTCATTAGAAAAAGGGACATCTCTACGGAGCATATTGTACTCTAAACTCGGTTTCCGACAGCCTTAGTAAAAAAAGAAGCAAACTACACAATTATATTCGGACAATCACCCCAATTTCCAGCAAAATTTTAAGAAAAATAGTTTGTGCCAAATACACCATGTAGGTATTAATACCTTGGTTAATGTGTGTTTCTCGCCATCGATTAGCCGACAAAGTTTTCGTTATCATTTGGGGCATCACACCTTGGTGTCAGTAGTTTGGAGATTGACAACCTACTCTCACTGATTGTTCTGGTACCCTCTGACTTCAATTCGTCCCCTGTGGCGTGGCTAATAGAGCCGTTGTCAAATGTCTTTCTAAAACTCATTTAATATTTATAGAACCAAATCGGATTACAATATGAAGCTCTTGTTTATTCCCCTTTTGTAGCTCCGCCGTGTAGCACTAAAACATAGGATTCCTTGTGGCAGAGAAGCAATGAGTTATAATCGATAGAAGAGAAAGCAAATAGGCCTGCCGGAATGGATCCCCATCACTCTTTCATTCGGTGTCCTATCGCACCTTTATCTGCTTTACCCTGCCTCCTCGAATTTGCATTCTCCATTCTTATTCCAGCTGATATTTAAACCATAAACCTTACATCTGTAAAAGCCATACTGTCACACATATTCTAATACACCTGACAAATAATCAAAAGAAAAGAAGGCTGACAATGTAAATAAAATAAGTGTTGGCATACATTGAGAGGTTCTGCAAATTCAAAATTCCACTACATGCCTACTATTCATTATGTCTTCAATGCTTTGCCCTTTGTGTCGGATAATTTGGCCTTTCTGTTTCGTTCTCTGAGTAAAAACCAAACGAACACTACCACCAAGGTTTCCACTACCTACTTTTTATAATCCATTCAACGTTGCAAGGAACAACAAAGAGATAAAAAACTCAATGAAGAACAAATAAACGAGACTGTGGCCAGTAGAGAGAAAAGATAAAAAACTAAACCGACGCGGATATTTCGCCTGTATGAAAACGAGGAGTCTTCAGCACAGAAGAAACTAAGATAAAAACTAAAATAAACTAAAGACAAATAAAACCATCACCAATTATAACAAAATGCAATTGTCGCAACTGATCCACATAGGTCACAGAAGCTAATAGAGTTGCTTCGATGAGAATACAAGTTGCTCTGGTTTTTAGATTACTTTAGTTTTAATCTTTTTTTCTTCTATGCTGGAGACGACCCGTTTACATACAGGCATAATGTCTACATCGTTTTAGTTTTTTATCTTTTCTCTCTACTGGTCGCCGTCTCCTTTGTTTGTTCTTCATTGAGTTTTTTTCTCTCTTTGTTGTTCTTCTTCATAGCTGACCAATTCGGCTTAAGATCTTTCATCCATTAAACGTTGCAAATTTATAGGGAATCCGTAGATGACAGTTTTGTGTTTAGTAGGATTTTCCGTAATAAACTAGGTGTCACAAAAATCTCATGGTGCTAGTACATGACCGCATAACCAGGTACCTTTCCGCCGTAATCGTCCGCAGATACAAAATCGGAATTTCGCTCGAATTTGAAACTTTTTTCTCTTTTTCTGGTTAGTAAAGTTCTCCAAATTTCCCTTTTTGTAAGGGTTTTGTCGAAAAAGCCTTAGAGCAAAAAGAACCAATTATATCAAAATTTAGGTCTGACTTAGACTTGGTGTCGAGCCGAAACGAAGAATTTGCAGCAGAATTATCTGGTGATTTGAGATAAACATTATATAATAATAATAGTGTATTTCTTACTCGTCTACAAAAAGGGGAATGACGGAGTACTATATAGGCTAAAAAGAAAATAGGAGCTTCAGCACTAAAAACTTATTTCCACCATAAATAATCAAATCAATATGATAGCAGGAAGACATCTCTTCGTACACTATGCATAAGAAAACTTTCAGCAAGGGTAACAACGGAGAAGTTGGTGAGTTAGCCAGGAAATTTCGAAATTTCGTTTAGTTTTTTACACTTGATGCTATAAGAGGGATGTCTCTTACTTCCACAATTTGCAGATTTCATAGGGGCAGAACACGGTTGCTCACGACTGGAGGTATGTCCTCCAGAATATCTAACTCAAGAACATCTAACATACTTTGCCGCATTTTTACATTGGGAAGGTACGTGTCCATAGTATTGGCAATTGTAGCAGCGTTTCGGAATAAACAGGAATTTCACTATCCAAAAGAAATCATATTCGATCCGAATACCGTGTCGAATTGCAGAGGAAAGGGCACTTTCTGTCGGAAAATACATTTTGAATGTCGACGAGCTTCCGATACGGATCGCTCTTGTGCATTCTGGTGACGCAGTTTTTATGTCTTTTTCTGCTAGACAACTAGGTATCCCTTTCACAACGCCGATGTAGACGGGCTTGGTTACTTTCGTTGTCGCAGTGTCACTTTTCAGGTTTTTTGCAATGTTTTTCAGCCGAAACCCGGTCGGAAACTTTGATCAGCCAACGACTTTTTGATGACTTGATACAAACATCAGTACCGCTAATGCCAAACTTCTCAATCAGCTGCCTTTTTTCCGTGAGATTTGATACTTCCGGTGGATTATTCACAACAACGGACAAAAATCTTTTCTCAGAAACGTTAGCTATCTTTAGCTATCTCCTTGTTCGCACCTGCAGCACCTTTCACGAGTGAGTTTGTTGGCGTTTCGAATTTTATGTTCAGCGCTTCTTTCAACTTGCGTTCGATTTTTAGCAGCCGGCGCAACAAATCTGCACGTGCCTTAAAACTGGCTTTGCGGACCTCCGAAGGATCATACATGCATAACACCGTCTCATCTCTGATATCCTTTTCTCGAAAAACGACGCAGAAGTCGTATAGCTCACTAATTAGTTCTTCCTTTGTACTGTCCTTATGAGCATTTATCTGACCACCATCTTTAGCTAAACATTTTCTCGAGTGCAAAATCGATCTTTTTTTTGTAAAAATCGCAAGCCACAACGTACACATCTTTCTTATTAATTTCAATCTCACTGTCAATGCATCCCGAAAAATAGTTCAGCAATCCATCCCAGAATACTGGCATGACACCAGCACCCAGCAAAATATAGCGAGATGTTCACTTAAATGGGAAGGATGAACATGGCATTTTCAATAGGATTCTGATTTTTCCATAGATACTGTAACTACGTTGTTTTTTTCCGTAGACAGGCATCGAATTCTATAGATCTATGAAACAAATCCGTAGAAAAGGAAACACTGTCTATCACCTGCTAGCCGATTGACTCTTGAAGAAAAGGTAGTCACTCCTGTTTTTTGTTACTAGCCTATATATGTTGTACAGGCAATAAAGATGTACCCTAAAACAACATCACTTGTCATAGACGAATAAGAGGAAATTCTAAGAATCTGAATTATACACAAAATATAAAGAAAAAATGGACTACTCACAGCTCTGAAAAATCTCAAAGAGATGAAAATTTTAATCAAATCAAAAAATCTTCAGGGACTAAATTTGATTTCAAGGGCCATTAAGGAACTTCACTTCGTTTTAAGGAATTGTTGGGGGTTTGTGGCAGCCCTTTGCTGATGACACACACCTAAACTTGTGCTTAATGCAACAAGAAGGAAAGATTTTCAGTGTAGCGGAAAAATTCGACAAATCTTGAAAAATCACAGCGAGCATATTGAAAAAAATATGAAAGCAATTACTATTTAAATAGATTAAATCCAGAGAGAGAGGGGGGGGGGCACAGTAGCTTAAGCATGCGTAAATTCTGTTGAACCTCATATGATATTCAACCCAGTCCTTTTTAAGATTTTATTTAACACACACAATTTTTTTTTAATATTCACATAGTCAACAGCTTGAAGATTGGCTTGAACTAACTTAAGATCGAAAGCTAACTATTATCAAAATACATTTTATAATCCACCAAAAGACACAAATAAAACGAAAACAAAGAAAAAAACAAGACAACTTAGAGCAGGCGAGGCACAAAGGAGGCTACCCCAGCGTGGTAAATTCAAAATAGCAATACTAAAAAAAAAAAAAAAAAAAAAAAAAAAAAAAAAAAAAAAAAAAAAAAAAAAGATTACCCTGTCACCGAGGATAAATAATATTCAGTAAATTTTTCCTTAAAAGAGATTGACTATTAAGATTTGTAAATTTATTATTTAAATTAAGCTTATTTACTGCAAAGGGGATTTGAAATATTTTTAATTCAGTTATTCTTTTTCTTCACTTAAAAGCATTCTTGATTACAAAGTTATTGTTTTATGGCAGCAAGCTAAGTGAACTAAAGCACAAGCCTCAAGTACATTGTCCCTTTTGCTGATAATTAACCTAGCTTAACCTCTCCAATACTGAGCTTATATATCTTAGTCCTTTACAGAGGAGCAACCTTTTTCATTTTGTGACTTCAGGATTCTTAAAATAAAAGGAGGAAAAAAGTCTCAGCGTTTAATTTAGCCAAGGCGCAGATCCAGCAGCCACGAATTACCAGATCCAATTTTTTTTTTTTCGTAAACTATGGCTAGGCTTAGGCACGTGAATAACTTGCATTATGGCTATCTTAGAAGATAGCGGTCTTAGGCGGGGGTGGAAGATCAAGAACCAATCATTCTGTAGAGTGGCCTAGACAGCATAGAACCCTTAGATGTACACTTTATTTTCGGGATTTTACTCCCATTTATGGAAATGTTTTTAATTTTTCTACTTCAACAGGGAATCGCCTGGTGTTTCTTCAAATGACCTCCTTAATTAGTACTTTATTTGTTTTTTAATTACTCAGTTTAAAGTTTACTGACATAGGCCTAATTTGTGTCACACAATTAGAAAGCAAAAGAATTGAGCCTACCTAGCGCTTCAAGCTTGTCTTTATCATAATACCCAAGAAAATATTCTTGAAGCTTCTGCTTCTTTGCATCCCTTTCTTCATGATATTGACGTAAATGACGTCCATGACAAAGCTCGTAAGTCCAGTAGCTTTCAATCTGAAAAAAAAATTTTAGTCCTTACAAATAGTAAATCATATAAACTATAAATTTTCCAAGCAAAGATACAAACACTGGAAGCAGCTGTTGAATAATACTATAGAATACATTATTTAACTTATCTCCTTTTATTGAATAGTGTAAAATAGTAACAGCAGGAAGTTAAAATGGTTTTTACACAGCAAAATACCTACTGCTTATTTCAAAAAAAATAGAAAATCAATAAATCGGACAAAAATCAATGGACATATTCTTCAATTTCAACTAATTCCCTGATGAATGCCCTGACGAGATGGTTTGACGGTGCTATGAGATGATTTGGGGTCTTGGCTCCGTCAGAAGTTCCTTTCTCCGTCCCTATCCCTGACAGGGATATCCTTGCTTGCGTAGCCTCGAGGTGGACCTTTCACTAGTTTCCCTACATAAAACTGTGACCGCTAACAACTGTACAAGGTGTCCTTGAGGAGTGGCACCCCTCGAGGAAACTATAGCCTATTAAACGTCAGAGCATTTGCACTGAATTCTAATTAATGGATAATATAATTTGGGGGGAGGGGGACTCACACATGGTAGCCTCCCTCTAGATGACGGCCTTGCATGACAGAATGCATAAAACGAGATCATATTTGCGATTATCTGCGTGTGAAGTCTGTCACAGAACAGACTACCTTAAAAAACTTAAAAAAGTTCTTTATCGTATAGTATTTTGGAAATGAAACTTAAAAAAAAGGAATAATTATAAGGGTTGAAAACTATCTTTTATAAATCTCATATAAAGAAATTGGTTTTAAGGTTATTAGTATTAGTTGTAGTTATATCATTGCTAACCAGGGCCATATCCAGGATTTTTTCGGGGGGGGGGGGGGTTAAATAAGGATTTTTTCGGGGGGGGACAAAAAACTTAAAAAGCCCATCAAAAATATTTAATATTCATTTTTGTTACATTTTTACGAGTCGGACAAATATTTCAAGGAGAGGGGGGGGGGGGTTAAACCCCCACCCCCACTGGATACGGCTTGTCACTAACTAATTATAAATTTAGTGAATAGCCTATCCATGTAACTGTCTGGTCAGTTTGAGATAATATAGGGCACACTACATGTCTCATCATGTAGAGATAATATAGGGCAAGAAAGAAAATTTTACTATTCATGCCTGACTCAGGCCCTAAGCAATCACAGCCGTTCAAAGGGAGGGGGCCAGATCGGTTGTCCCGGGCGCCTCAGCTGGGAGGTTACCCACTTTGATCAAACTTTTCACTTTGATTCGGCTTTTTTCTTACCCCAGAGAAAAGCTACACTGTATCTGTTAAATTCACGTTTTTTTATAACTTCAAGTGAGGGTAAAAACCCAAAGGAAAATTTCATATATTTAACTCTGTGCTGAGTTGAAGCAAAATAAAATTTTTGAAGCACTTAACCCTCTTGAAGTTAAATTCGATTCCAAACCTTTTTAATTTTATAAGTTTTATGAAAATGCTAAATTATTCTTTTATTTGTTCTATCTACCTTTATTCTATTGGATAATCCATTATTTTTTTTCTGGATAAGGATTATTCTAAACCGTATGTTAGACAGTAGAATTGATGGAATTGAAGCTTTATAAAATTACTCCTCGTCAGAAAAACAGTACCGCAATTAACCTTATGAAGCCGAATTACAATAGATTGAAAGAATTATAAATTCCTCAAAAAATAAGGAGTCAATGGACTACAAATTTTTTAAGATTCATTTCTAATAAATTTCCCAGAATAAACCCTCTTAGGAGCTTGTATTTATAATTCATGTCTTTTAGCTTTGAATGTGCTCCCCCCTTAACTTGAAAGTATTATCTTGTTTAAGCCCCAAAAATCTTGCCTTTTCTGTGAAGAAAAATTGAGGGTTCAAATGGCATAGTCTCATATTATCAACAATAAATAATATAACCACATTTCGTACAGAAAACAGCTAAGAATCGCACAGTTAAAACCTACAGTTAAAGGTATTTCTACTTTTGTACATGAATATTTAAATTACCACACCAAAGCTGTACCAACTCTTGATTACTCGCAACACCAGTCAAATTCTTTTTTGCTGCGTTTTCCAGTTTTTTTTTTATAGCCTATTATAATAAAGCGATAATGGATATAAAATCATACCTTATAAGAACATGTTAAGAGAGACATCAGTGGCATCATCAATTGTATGGGGTTTGGTCCAGTGTATTCAAGCATTTCGTCCTGAAAACAAAACTACTTTAAATTTACTGCAACCATATTAAAGGGGTAAGCAAACCCTTTGTGCAAGGACGGAAATCATAAGGGCAACATATTGGCATCTCAGTCTAAAATCAAAAATTATGTGAAAAAAAGAAAAAAACGAGTTGTGTAGTCTTAGAATATGAAGATGTAAAAAAAGGTTACCATAGAATTTTTCTTAAAGATGTGGTCCTTAAGAATACTCTTAAGAGTTGAATTCCTCTGACCCCCCCCCCCCGTGCTCCCATATATTTATTTCCATTATTACTTCTAATAATATAATTTTCAATCTAAAGCATCAACGAACAACAAGAGCCAACTCCAAGTTTCGGATAGCAATAACTTAAGCTGTTTTGACTATGCATTGGACAGAGAGGACAAAAATTGTCGAAATTTACCATACCACGAATACTACACACATTAAAAGCTTTAAAATAGGAGAGTAAATGTACTAAGGATATATTGTAGAGATTGGTGATGGCAAGCGGCATATGACCCATGGTACTAAATACAGGCCTCCTGCTAGATTTTTTGGGAAAATATGAGCTTTATGAACTTTTGACCACAAAAATACGAACTTTATGAACTTTTGATTGCGCTTTTTATGAGCCAATTATGAACCTAAATTTACGATAGGCGTACCTCAGAAACTATTCGTGGACACAAAAAGTGGCAGTTGATGTTTTTTTTTATCCCTGGTGCACATATTCTTCTTGTTTATTTTTGTTTTTTTTGTGACTTCATTTAAATGCTTTGAATTTGCATAAAAGTACAAAATACACCAGTACAAAATACTCCACTCTACTTGTTCCTTTTGGCAAAATATGACAAAATTATGGACGAAACTGGTCTGTTTTCCCTGCTCTGTATCCACTCACCTTCTCTGGCTGTCTCATCTTCTTCGCGCATCTTCCGGCTCGGAGCCTCGATCATACTTTGTGCGAGGCTTATTTCTACAAAGTCTTTGGCATCTATGGCTTTTTTCAGTTTCTTGAAGAAGCCTTTCTGCTACTTGTCTCTTCTTCTTTTCAACTGACTTCTTCTCAATCAAATCTTTTTCCAGGTGTTCAATGGTCTTCTTCTCATATAACATCCTCTTTTTCCCTTCTTCTTCTTTCCTTTGTACTCCTCTTCAGGCTGTCTAGATTGCTCAGCTTCCAGGTAGGGGTACAGTTGCCAGCTCTGGCACGCATTTCGTCACAAATTAAACAGCTCTCTGGTAATAGGGACTAACTCGCGCCTGTTCTCAAACTTCTTTAGATTGTCAGAGACTATCAGTCTCGCATTGAGTATTTTTACTTTCATCGATGATTTTTCCTTGGTCATGATCCGTCCTGACCGGGAAAAATCACGTTCAGCGTCAGCGTTCCCATGCGACATGCAGAGAGTTTCTTTGATATCTTTGAAGCAAGGGGATGGTCTATCCTTGATGGTTTTCAGACTAAAAACCGAGTACCATAAAACATCAATCTTCGATGAAGTCATGTTCTTTGTTAAACTCGGTTCCAGCTGGAGCAAGTACCATTCGTCACTGGCAGCTTCAGTATTCACACGGAAAGGCATAAATCCAGTAATTTTCACAATATCTCTTGTTCTTGTCTCAGGATTCGAATCATCCAGTCGCAGGCTTCGGAAATGCAGAAGGGTACTTTGACCTAGTGATTTCTCTTCAACATGGTGGTAAGCGGCCAGGTAAGCAGTCCTTGCACAACTCCTAAAGTTCAGAGAATCAACTTTTAGTACCTTCGAGAGGCATTCTTCCACGCCTCACCGCATGCTACTTTATTGGATTGAAGAAAATCTCCGCTTGAATGGGAGAGCTCCGAGAAAGCTTTAAGAAACTCTTGCACATTTGCTTCGCATGTCCTTCATAAAAAAAACAGCAACCGCAAGTGCTTTCCAGCTGATGAAACGAAAAATATGAACTTTACGAACCTTTTTTCTAAATAATGAACCATTTATGAGCTTAGGTTAAAAATATTGAACTTTTTTCATAATTATGAACCCAGTGAGAGGCCTGTGAATATCCTCTAATAAGTCAGGGAGAACCAAAGACCCTTCACAATCCTTTGGTGGAACCACAGTTGATGACGTCTGTCACGCGGGAGCTTTGCTCAGAGTCAAAGGCAAGACCATCTTAGAGATGAACTGTTGCAACATTATACACGTCCAGGTGAAGAGGAACCTAAGTCTATATATTTCATAAAATCCAAAAGAATCTGTTTCTACTTTAATACAGTTTATTTTTCAAAGCAAGAGGGGAGAAGGTCTTTGAAGTTTTGTTTGGAGAATTATTTCCTCCCATCCCCTTAGAATATCTAATAGCAGTAAAGAATGGCAAAGCTATGTTGAGGTAAAGACTTGGCTCTCTTCAAAAAAAAAGAAAAAATTCCAATTATGAATTACAAATTAGTTGACAAGTGAATTGACTAATGAGAAGGTTTAGTGGAAAAAAAATTACTGCTCTGTTTAATATTCTATGCAGCTCTTATCCCAGCCACAAAACTTGAACATCCTGAATCTTATTTTAGGGGTTAAGGTTGGTTGAAAATTGTCTGGAAGTAAACGCCAGACAAAATAAGTTTTGTCTATTCAATGCACAATCCAGGTTGAATAGCCACAATTTGAATTTAGACTGAAAACTTAAGACTACAGAGAAATAACTCAGATTGATCTTATATCCAAATAAAAAACTAATTTTTTCAAAACTTCTATTGTTTTTACTAATTGATTTTCTAAGGGTCAACTGGAAGTAGACAGGAAAACAATTAAAAGAAGTTGTTTTCACCTACACAGATAAAAATCAAGCTGATTAAGATATTAAAAAGTAAGTAAGTAAGTATGACACCACTAGACCATTAAGTTCCAAGCCGGCGGCGCTTATATCCGTTTCATGGCCGTTCTGCAGGGAAGTGCGATTGGGGCCTGGGGGCCAAGTCATCCTGTGGTCTCACACACCCATTCTAATTACCTTCACCATATTTCTCCAGGTACCCATTTAGAGCTGGATTGACTCGGACTAAGCTTACAGAGTCACACCAATGACCCGCGTCCCAAACCAAGAAACTGTCCCTGCCAGGGATCGAACCCGTGCCCCTTGGACAAAGAACGCTCAACCCACCGCACGTCCACTTAGTCAGGATGGCTTTTAAAGATATTCATCATAAACAAATAATAACTTTTAAAAAAGGGACAAGGAATTTAAAAAATAAATTAACCTTTTTTTCTTCCATTTCATTAGGCAGGTAACACAAATATTCCTCTCCATTTGCTGTTTTCATTTTCAGTGATTCTAATCCTTTATAGGGGTTAGCATCAGACATAATTTCTGCCCCATCCTGAGTGTTTTCAACCACCTCAGCCAATGGCTCAATATCAAGCTTCTCCCATGTCAGCTTGTATAATCTTGTGTCGTCAAATGGATGAATCTCTTTCAAGTCATAGAAGCAGACGACTACATAAATCAAATTACAGAAAAGAGGAATGGAGAATTTCATCCTAAAAGAGACATTCATTTTTAATTCCAAGAATAAGAAGTTTGAACTAAAACCTTCACTGAATATAGTGTTGACTGTCATACAAAAGTAAGAAAAATCACGTCCAAAGACTCCATACTATACAAGTACACAGGTCAGCCATTCAAAAACCATTCCTGAGCAAAACACTCGCAAGGAATAGGCTTTTATTTTTGGATGACTAAGTTACACACAGATCTTACCATTAGGAGGGGGGATGGAATATTTTCACCAAAAATTTGGCAGCCTCATAATATATCCTAGGCCTTCATTTTTTGTCCAAGGATCCTTCAGATCAATTTTGGGGGAGGTCAAACCCCCTCCTGCATGTGTGCAATTATGATCGTAGCAGTGAACAGTTGGGTCATAACTATTTCTAACTCTAT
The DNA here is from genome assembly GCF_049724085.1 of Artemia sp. Qi Xiang Cuo. NCBI lineage: Eukaryota > Metazoa > Arthropoda > Branchiopoda > Anostraca > Artemiidae > Artemia > Artemia sp. Qi Xiang Cuo. The sequence goes on along the minus strand of NC_142800.1, from coordinate 34,425,157 downwards.
TTTCCTGTGTCATAATTCACCTAGTTTTTGTTGTGTTTTTTTTTTTTTAGAGTTAGAGTAAAACCCATATTTTGTTTTTACCTTTAGCAAATCCAACCCTCCAGTCTGAAATATATGCAGTAATTTCTGTCAGGGGGGGGGGGGGTGAATCTTTAAAAGAAGCAAAATATTTTTATTCTCTCTGTTCATATAGTCTTATTTAGATTGTTTTTTAATATCCTGAATTTTCTCTAATACAGCAATCAAATAATGTTGATTCTTATTTTTGCAGGGTTATTCAGCCACATAGAAAATAAATATATATTTCAATAATATATCTACTAAATCATACTATTTCGTAATCCTACAGAACAAATTTTATTCCAAATGCAACAATTATATAGGAAAACAAAAAATCATAGGGAATATGGTTAAACCTTCATAAGTTTGGGAAAGAGGGTAAGGGTCCACAGCCCCTCCCCCACCTTTGTAATTTTCATAATACATACAGTTTCAAAACTAAGAATATAGTGAGAAAAATTGTCTTTTGTTACACTACCTATTATAGCTTTTGCAGTAGAAGGAAAAAAACTATCCAAAAAAAGATTGGTAAGGTGCAGAAACACTGACTAATGTAAAGAATAATGCTTTTTTAAATCTCCTTGAAGTTTACACTGATAATCCTGTTAAAGAACATGGAATAATACTGCCTACTTGTATTCCACTCTTCAACAAAATATTTCTACATCGCCCATACTCTCCACAAAGCTCCAAACAATTGAGATGGCATTATGAATGCTGGTTAATTATCATCTAAAATCTGCATATATGCTTGTATTGACTTACTTCCAGTCAGTCAATCATATCCATTTTGAGCGCAGTTCATTTCTCCATTCATGATACAGATGACAACAGTATTTGTCCTCTAATTTGCAAGCACATGCCAATTGTGATAAATTTAGGCTTCAGCATGTCACTAATCATAAGGGAATCAACTAGATTATATCAGCAGACCTTTTAACTAATAATGCAGCAAATCTTCTAAAGGTGGTTACTTCTGGGAAATTGAATGAAAGGGATGCTATGAGATATAGAGCAAAGCTCATTATTCCCACATGCTATATTCAAATTTTCTTATTGATTCATAAGAAATGTTCACAGCTTATTGCTGTTTAAAAGGACAATATCCTTTTCTAAATGAGGGTATTCATAGCTATGGATTCCAGCATTCTCTCCTTTGATGAAATTCTTAGCAATCAAACAATATTGTCTGGATGCAAGAATCAAGGAAAATGTTTAGGCTGTTAAAATTCACCAATTTCTACACAAGTGAAAGAGCCTCTTTCTGAAAAACTTTCTGAAAGTTTTTTTTGCCTAACTTAACCACTATCATCAGAGAAAGGTTGAGATGGCTAAGACACACTCTGCAGATGAAGGATGACTGATTGCCAAGGATTGTCCTTTTCAGCCAACCATTGAGGGCCAAACAAAAAGCATGTCTTCCCAAAATAGAGCAGGAGGAGGTTACAAGGAAAGATTTTAGGGAAACTGAAACTTCTTGGGAGGTTGTAAAGAGGGCTTTGAATATATTGGAACAGAGGCGCAGCATGCATAGCTATTTTGGCCTCAGGTGGCTTGGTTCTGCAGTGATTTATTAGTAGTAGCATTAGTAAGCTATTTTTTAACATTATGGAAAGCCCTCCATCTAGAATTTTACCAAGAGTTGTCTTTTACATAATTTAAGAGAAAACTGAAGATAAGTATACCATTTGAAGGAACCCCCTAAGAATGTCTGGAACTTCTTTAAAAAAGCCACAAATACTTACTTATCTCATTCCTAAGGGTACATTGCGGCCCCCCCCCCCCGCAGTGGATAAATATACAGTTCACTTTTTATATTGCCATTATATTTTACAATAGCATACTCTTTTCTTTGCTGCTTGATTAGGATTTGCTGTTGTAAAATGTTAGCATTTGTTATTTTAAAATATAATAGTAACATATAAAGTGGGCTATGTATTTATTCATCAGAAGGGGGAAGGAGGTTAGTAGAATGAAGCATTGCATGTCTAGGGTAAATTTATAGGTGCTTTAATTACTCTGCTGGGTAGATGGTAAACACATCCTTTTTTTCTTTTTCTAAATATACTAATTGCTTCCTTGGAAAATTCCCTTTTGAGACCTTAAAGGCAATACCTTGTTCCTTATCATTTGTCAGTAGAAAATGGTTAGGGTAATACCCCCAATACTTGGACAGTGGGTAATTACCCCCAATACTTGGACCTTAACTTAGATGAATGGTTTGAACAAGATGTATTTTCCATAAACATGACAGTGGGTTTCTCATCTTGGATATGATGTGGATAATTAGGACTGGTCAACCACAATCTAGGGAAACTTTTTTTGACATTTGAGCTAAAAAAAAAAAAAAGCTAATCTTACATCCTAGCCTATTTAAACATAATTATTTTGCTTTAAAATGATTATTAGATGGAATGTGTCCATAATAGAGTCTATCCATGGTTAGATACTTTGATCTAACTTTAAGATCCTAATATAAAGATTAGACAACATTTTCAAAGTTTTAAGTGCATATCGATGATTAGGCTCCACTGTTGACTATCAGTGCACTTGAAAATGTTAGTTTTGTATATGGTTAAAATACTTGCTGATTAGCTGTCTGGCTAATTGGTGTTTTGTCCCACCAAAAATTCTGAAAACTAATTTAAAACAATCATGTATGTCTACTTGTCTCATTCCTATGAGTGCATGGATCACTCCATCAGCTGGCAATAAAGAACCAACTATATTTTACAAAGTGAAAATCTTTTCTTCTTTATTATTTTACAGTGAATGCTAATCAATTAACAGGAAAAGAGTTGTAATATTGTAAAATATAGTGTAAATATATATAAAGGAATTTATATTTATCCATTTTCTTAGGGGGGGGGAAGCAATACATTTTTAGGAGTGAGACAAGTTAGTATCTATGATTGTTTTAAAGTAGTTTTTGGAATTTTTGCTAAGTATTCTCTAATGGCAAATAGGTCTAATAAAAAACAAAGTGTGAATTTAAGGGTCCATTTATGGGCTCTTAAAGTGATTAGTGCTATTTACAAGGATAACACTGCTATGGTTAACATATAAAATGAGGTTAGCAGCTGGTTTTGTATTGAATCAGGAGTTAAGCAGGGTTGTGTTCTATCCAGGGGCAAATCTCCAGCATTTTTATTGGGGGGGGGGGGAGAGGGGTCCATATTCGGATAGTCAAAGGGCATGGGATGTATAATAATTTTTTCTCCACATTATTGGGGGGGCAACTCCCCCCCCCCTTGCCACCCCCAAACAATGCCCCAAAGAAAGGTTGAGGTGGCTAAGGCACATTGTGAGAATGAAGGATCATAGAATGCCAAAGATTGTTCTTTTTGGCCAACACTCTAGGGCTACAAAGAAAGCAGGTTGTCCTTGTCTGGGGTGAGAGGACGTCATAAAGAAAGATTTAAAGGAAATGGGAAATTTGTGGGAGGGTGTAAAAAGGATGTTTTGAATAGATTGGGATGGAGGAGGAGCATGTGTAGCTGTGTTGGCCTCAGGCAGCTTGGTGCTGTGGTGAGCTGTTAGTAGTAGTAGTATTTATGGGCTCAGAATGGAATTTAAAAAAGGAAGCAAGTAGTATATTTAGAAAGAACATAAAACATGCATCAACTGGTGAGTTTGTCTACTACCTAGCAAAGTAATCAAAGCATCAAGCCCATAAATTTACCCTTTAAGGAATGAGATAAGTATGCTAAATTACTTCTAATTGGTTTAAAGTAGGCTAGTGTTCAGAATTGTTTTGGGTTTACTTCAAATAATCCTCTGGTCTTAAGCATTATCAAATCTTGACTAGGTTAGCCTACTTCAAAAGGAAACCCTGCAAGCTTCTGAAATATGCTTTAAAGTCATTTTGCAATAATTATTTATATCCCTGCCAAAGGTTGCTTTACTTCACTTTACCTCTACTCTCCCTAATTGAAAAAGATGGGAAGCCAAAATTATAAAGCATATTGGCTAGTCATTGTATTTTCAATAGCATAACTCTTGTCTCCTTATTAATTTACAGCAAATACTAAACAAGATTCAGGGATAAAAGATATCTGCAGTTGAAAATACAGGTAATTTGGAGATAATTTTATTACTGAGCTATAATTTATGTGCACCTACCAGGTGATGCCTTTTTTATGCTCTTTTTGAATATAATAGTTGTTTTGCTTGGAAATTTAATTTTAACTAATTATTCACCCTTAAAGATGATGCCTCATTCTCTGTTTTTTTTTTGCTATAGAAAAGGGTTAAAACATTGGTTAAAAAATTAGTATTTGATTAAAAATTCATTTTTGCTAGAATCACTTAATCCACAGGCATTGATTCATAAAGCTCCAATTGAATAAACAGTTTATGCATCCTTTAACAATTATTGTGCTTACTTTAAGCTGTTAGTGTCAATCTTGTTTAAACTTGTGTATCTGTAAATTGTACTTGTAAGAAAATACATGGGAAATATATAATTTGGGCTATATATTTTCACAGTAGGGGGGGGTAAGCATAGGCCTAGAGGATCTGTAGTTAAAATGTGTTATGAAATGTATTATGAAGTAAGAATTGCTGTTTGTATCCCTTTACTACAGCCAAAAATAAGAGGAAAGTTATTATCTTTAAGGATCCATAGAGCTTAAAATTGAATTCCAACTATTATGGCTAGCCTATTAAATTCAGAAGGAGCATAAAATAGATGTCAAGTGGTATATTGACCTAATTCATAGCTTTGTAAAATAAATATCTCCAAATTTACAAAAAATATAATAAGCATATAAAACGATAAATTAGAAGGGGGTGGAGGCACTTAAAGCAACACAACAATTGGAAATGATATATGTAAGGTAAAAGACCTCTTTTTGGGAAAGACCACTTTGGAAAAATAGCAATGGTTTTCAGACCACCCCTATTTTACTAAAGCATGATGCAATGTGATGGCAGTAACAAGAACTCTGCCTTCTTGGTCAAGTTTCCACCAATAATTTGTCAGCATAAATTAAGAATGCGTTTTCTGTTCTGACAAGCAATTGAAAAGAAAAAAATATATTTAATATTTGGGATTTAGGCTATAGAATAAATATCAAGCAATAAAAGTTATATTTTTAGAATCAAAAGAAAATCAGCTTTCTGTTAATATGTGAATAAAACTGAAAGACTAAAAGGATATAAACATCAAAATAGGATAATTGGTATTACCAAAAAGAGGTCCTTGAAGGATAAAAGACCTCTTTTTGGGAAAGACACTTTTCTTTGGCATTCAGGAAAAATTGCAATGGGTATTTGGACCACCCCTTTTTACTACAGCATGATACAATGTGAGGGCAGTAATAAGAACCCTACCTTCTTGGTCAAATTTTCACCAAGAACTTGTCAGCATAAATAAAAAAATGCAGTCTCTGTTTTGAAAAGCAATTGAAAAGAAAAATTATATTTAATATTTGTTTTTTATAGAATAAATATTAAGCAATAAAAGTTATATTTCTAGAATCTGAAGAAAAACAGCTTTCTGCAAATATGTGACTAAAACTGATATACTAAAAGGATATATACATCAAAATAGGATAATTGGTATTTCCAAAAATAGGTCCCTGTAGGTAAGTCAATAAACTAATAATTTTAAGTGTTTAATCTAAATAATTTTAATAATAACCATTTGATGTGTAGCTTAGATTTTTAGCTAGGACCTATTCATTAGTATATACAATTCTTCCCAATCCCTCTTTGGCAACAAGATGTAAGGTTTTAATTTTACGTAAGTTTGCTCAATTGGATACTGGTTCTTTACCCTAGGTAAGTCACTAAACTAATAATTTCAAGTGTTTGATCTTAAACAAGTTTAATAGTAACCATATTGATACATAGGTTAGATTTTAGCTGTTCTCTCATACACACAATTCTTCTCAATTCCTCTTTGGTAACAAAATGTGAGGGTTTTAGTTTTACATAATTTTGCTCAATTGGATACTGGTTTTTTACCCTAGGCTAGGTTAACTATTTTGAAATGCTTAGGTCATGTTCAAAAGTGGGTCAATATCTACCAAATCATATTATTGAGTTAGGAATAAAGTGAATACACCATTTGATGCCTTTTTTTATGCTTATTTTTAATATGATAAGAATTTCTATTGGAAATTAATTTCAGCCCCTCCCCCTATATAGGCTATACCTAACCTAACCCAACCTAACCCGGAATGGGTCTATAGAGGGGAGGGGGGCTGAAATTCATTTCTGATAGAAATGATTATTATATTCGTAATCAGCATAAAAAAAGGCATCAAATGGTGTATTCACTTTTGTCCTAACTCAATAATATGATTTCGTAGATATTGACCCAAAAGTGATGCCCTGTTAATTTTTTTTTTCAAATAATCTTTTAATCCTTACAATTTTATCCTATATCTTTTTATCCTAGGCCTACTTGTAAGATATTGGCAACTTTTTCATGGTCTGTTATTTTGTATGAGCCTTTTTTGAAAGCTTTGCTCACATACAATAACTTTGTTCAGTTTCTGGGAAGCCAGAGCCAGCCTATGATGTGGACAAGGAGTCTCATTCATACAGACCAGCACAGCAGCTTCCCAAGTTAACAAAAAGCAGTAAAGTTCTATAAAATCATATTATTGAGTTAGGACTAAAGTGAATAAACCATTTGATGCATTTTTTTATGCTGATTATGAATATAATAAGCATTTCTATCGTAAATTAATTTAAGCCCCCCCCCCCCCCTATATATGCCAATTCAGGGTTAGGTATAGCCTATATAGGGGGGGCTGAAATTCATTTCCGATAGAAATGCTTATTATATTCGTAATCAGCATAAAAAAAGGCATCAAATGGTGTATTCACTTTATTCCTAACTCAATAATATGATTTCGTAGAACTTTACCCAAAAAGCTACCTTTCTCCAATTACTGCTAGATTTTTTTTACAAACTAATTAAAGGTAGAGACAACCTATCTAACGCGGGGAAACTCGTATGCTCTGGCTACTGGCCTTTTAGTGACACTGACACGTCTTTTATACTTTGAATGAATGCGGCTAATACAGCGTTGCCGAAAATAGCGTTTTTTCCTTCGACCGGGCGTTAAAAAATATTGACAAAACCACTGACGAAGGGTATATTTTTATCTACTTGTACTACTAGTGGGCCTACTACTACATATAACTCACTGTAGCACCAGGCCAGATGAGGACAACAAAGATACGTGCGATCCTTCTACAACATATATATAAAGGCATATGGCAACTAAGTCCATTTGGACTTGACATCAAGTCCATTTCTGGAGCTTTTTTCACGAAGCTCTCAAACTTTCTAAGGTGCCTGAAGACTCTTTCCTAAAATTCTACTAATATCTACCAGGAGCTACAGTTGGAACGAGGGATTGCATCCATGTTGTGTGGCCCCTATTTAGATTTATAAAAATATCTATTTTTGGTATTTTTATTCAAAAATGACTTTTTTGACATTTTGTTTAAAAATGGCCTTTTAGTACTTTCTTTTTAAAAATTGCCCCCCCCCCACCTTAAAAAAAATATTTCCCCTCCCCCTAAATTTTCTTAATTGATACCGCTGACTTCTACTTCCAAACGTTTTTACTCAAAAAGGAAATTTCATTGTCCTAAGGACGTTTGGTATGTAACGTTAAATTTAGTTATTTTTTTGTATTTTTAATCAGCACAAACCATAAATTTGGCTGATGAGCTACCCAAGCTAATATTAAAAATACAAAATCGATAAAGATGACAAATGATTCATTCATGCATTTATTGAAAGGTAAAAGTTTAAATATAGATTCAATAATCCGAAACCCGATGAAGATTTTATGGTCAGTATCCGTTCTTTCGAAGATCCCATCCAAAAACTAAAATGGAAACGTTCATCTGGTATTGATCAAGTCAATGCGATTCATTTGAAATACGGGGGAAAACTTCCTCTTACGGCTGAACTGTATTTGCTTATGCAGATGATTTTCACTCAGGATATCGTTCCTTCTTCTTTTTGCACCGGAGATCTGTCTCGTATCTCTAAAAAGGGGAAATCTGAAGTATATTGTAAATCATTCTGTCATATTACCGTAGCTACTTCCCTTTGCAAGCTCTTTGAGCTACTATTTATTAGGAACTTGAAAAGTCTGCTACACCGCCCACACCAGTTCGGGTTTAAGTGAGGTACCGGATGTGCCGACGCTTTAACCACTGTTGCAAATGCCTTGATTGACGCGGAATTATCTTAAGAAAGCTTTGTTTTGGAGAGACATGATCTCAGACGTACTTAGATCTTATCGGTGTAAGATCTCAGATCTTATTCATGCAGCGGGCTTCTGAAAGCTAGTAAACGCGGATTGGATCGCGTCATTATTCATTCTCTTCGGGATTTATATTCAAGACCACGTATCCACCTGAAGCCACCCCCAGATAAAGGCATGCCCCTGATTCCGCGTACACAACGTGTCCCAGTCAAGAAATGGGCCCGTCAAGAAGCTGTCATCTCTTCCGACCTCTTTAATAACTATGTTCTGGAAGAGCAAGACCGTGCCCACCTTTGCTAATTTTGTCTTCTGTAAACCTTTCCTTGGTATGCTTTGCTGACGACATCCTAAGCCGTAGTCGAATTCTTCAGCGCGTCACCCAGATCTTTGGAATCCTTGAAGCGGAATGTCAGAAAATTGGGCTTGAATTCAACTCCTCAAAATCAGGTATTGTCCAGTTTAACTGGAAAAAAATTCTTGTCCAACTTCCATCACGCTTGGATATAGCCCTGTTCAACTTGTAGAAAACCTAGATTATCTAGGTCTGCTTGTTGAAAAAAACCTCTTCTTGAAAAAATCAAATGTAAAATCTCAGAAGCCTATACTTCCATCGTATCTTGTAAACTTCAATTCAACCAACCCCTTCTAGCAAGTCTATATAATGATCATGCCCTTCCCCATATTCTCTGCACTGCACCCTTCTACAAACTTCTAACTAAAAATGACAAGAGTGAAATCTGATCCATGTTCTTTTGTTTTGCCAAGTATCTGCTTCATCTGCCTCCGTGGTATAGAAATTCACTCGCTATTGCAAAATTAAAGATTACTGACCCTTAGGATGCCGTCGCCAAACAGATAGCGAAACATAATAGAAAAATCAATGGGAATTTAAATGAATGGTCCCACATGCTTAAGCAGTGATTTATTTTCATTCAAGGTACCTCAGTGTTTTTGTTGTTTGCAGTCTGTATTGTGTTCTTTTTGTGTGTGTTTGATGTGAAGAGTTTTCAATATTTTTTTTTATAATAATAATAATTTAATTCTAATAAGATTGTTTAACGCTATTGTTTGCAGGATATATAGTATCTTGCGCCGTTTTGAAGAATTTCTCTCGCATATATATTATGTAAAGTAGATGGTGCTATTATAGTTTTTCAAATGATCTCCTTCGGCAAGAAATATAAAATATTTTCATGTATTTAAGGTCACAAACGAGTTTCGGACCTTGGACCCGAAACTCGTCTGTTTGTTACATTGTAACTGACCAAACTGCTGCCGTTTCAACAAGTATTGTAAATTTCGAATTTTAATGACTAAATTGTCACACGACTGGAGCCATTTCTTGCAGTGGTAAGATAATGGCTCCATTAGAAAATAAAGCGTTCGCTCGTTAGAAGTATTTCTAAAACTCGTTCCCTTAGAAGTTTTTTTTTTATTCTGGTTTCTTTCGCATATTTACTGTATTTTGCGAAGTATTTAATTGATTTCTCTAATGTTTTATTATTTTATTTTCTTTTACTGCTCCGTCTTCTTGCTTTTGTATGACGGGTTTACAAATAAATAAATAGAAAAATATATAATTACCGCGCCAGGCATAATATATTCTTCCCCCTCTCCTAGCAAATATAGGCACAACAAAAGAGGTGTTACCAATAGCAACCTGTTTAACAAAATATTTCAAGGTTTCAGCCCTTAATCGGAAACGATAATATTAAATTATATTTCCGAATTTCTTTTTCTTTCTTTTCTTATGCATAGCTTACACAAAAATGTGTGAAACTGTCGAATCGATAATTTTTACTCCGTAATTCTGCTTTAGAAATTTAAGAAAACCAGAATTAGCCTTATAATTTGTAACTGAGCAGTTTCTGAGCAATTTAAAGGCCTAGTCACGAGTACACATTATTTTTAAACTCCTATTTTACCACCTGTACTACCTAATATTGAACCTGCCAATAAAACAGCAGACCAGTAGTCATAGGAACGATTAAATAGTAGAGTATAATGTAACGAAGTATATACATCTGTACCGCTGGAAACACTTCGTGAGCTCCACTGCAACGGCCTTAAACCCTTAGTTATTACATATTAGGAAAAAACATCTTTCCTAATCATATTGAAACAAACGAACCTGTACTAGTACCCGAAGCCACACCAATGATGTTTTTTGTGGCAATCTGAACAATGCTAATTGGCAGTGGTACGTCACAATAGTGGCAAAAAAAATTTGACGGCACATCAAGTAGGTTTTGGTGTCCTATTTCCTATAACTAGTCTCGTTTTCTCCTTTCAATTGGTATTTAATTGCGGTCTAAAAGTCATACTGGTCCATATATAAGAATACCTTACAATTTATCTTAGTGATACTGACAACGTATTGCTAATAATCCATAAAAGAACACTCATGCAAAGAGGATAGCAAAAGTCCAATTTATTTTTTCAAATTGAAGTACATGGTAACTGACAAGTAGAAAAAAAAGATACTGAAAGTAGGCTAATTTGATAAAACATCGGTTTCTTTGGCGTTCTTCACAAGCTTGTAATTGTCGTAAAAAAATAAGGTTGTTGAGCCATATGGGGACAACACGGGTTTTAGTCATTACAATCATTCCAGCATAGCTGAATAACCCTCTCAGCTGCTGCCTTGCATCGATAGCACCTTTTGCATTAAGGTTGCTATTCATGGGAAAAGGAAAAAATGTTTTCTTTCCGAAGGGCTTGAGAGGGATTGGCAGCTTCACCACAGTCAGGATTTGGCCACTTTTATGTGCTGCCAGACTTAAAGAGAGATTGATCTGATGCCCGATAACGTAATAATTGTTACACTGATTGTTGTCACCAACATCCTGCAACGCTAGTAGCCCAATATATTTTCTTTTCTCAGACCATGGGCAGATTGGAGCGTTTACTCCGAGAAAACATATCAACCAGAGAGTATCAGTATCCAGCTAGTGATTTACCATTAGATAAGACGTTTTTACTTTCCTTCCCATCTTCTTCCCAGTTTATTTCTTTTTCAATAGAAAAACCCTTGAAAACCCAAAATCTTGTTTCAAATTTAGAGTGGGTTTTGGATCATTTAACCAAAACCTTCCTCGGGGAAGGCTTTGGATCATTTGGGATTACAGGATTTTAGATAAAAATTTTATCTTAGTTTCGGATATAAGGATCTTTACCCTTAGAATCAAAATTTCTCTTCTTCACAATGGGACAATGGTACTAGGGACAGACAGATCGTCCTTAGTTTTTCGTACCTTGAATAATACAAATTCCATTAACAGAGCTCTGACCATTAGTTTGTCTCGAGGAAAGTGAAAATTCAAACCAATTGCTCGTTCTCTCCCTCAGAAGTTTAGTGCAGTTACTGCCGACAACTTTTTCTTCGATCTGAATCACGATCTGAAGTAAGATAGTGAACGTGTGGTAGTACCCTCACACCGTCCGCACGTACATAGACTTTGTTCGATATGACTGTTATGCCATTTTTTCTACTTGAACTGAATAGTTTTTGTATTTTAAAGAGTGAATGACCATGACTTTCGCTCTTGGAACTAAATGTTTCTCTACACAGTTCCTATAAACACTCATATTAAAATGTAACTTTACATAGTCTTAGCCCCCCCCCCTTGAAGACTTGTTTGATATCCTTCTTGTGCGTTTGCACAAAGTAAACCTTCGTCTCTGGAAACACACCTTTGGATATCAAGTTGTTCCCCGTCTCGGATTTTGAAAATATTTACTTATTTGGGGCCTGGTGCTTCAATAGCTCCAGGTTAATGGGCGCGTCCCAGTTTGTGTAGTCCATTTGAGAGCTAATTATCTGCTTTAACTTTTAACAGGAGTGAATCAGTATCTTCCTAATACACTTAAACTTGCTCCTCCCCCGGCCATTGGAGCTTACACACATTTTAATAAAATTCCAAAACGAATTTTTTGATATTTCCAAAATAGTACTGCCAGCAGCAATATTTTTATTTAATTTTACGCTTCTTTCCTTTCTATATAATAGGACCATATTTGAGTCTATGATCGTGAATGATGTGCGCACTCTGGCACATTTTATCAAAGGCCAAATTTAAAATGAGTTTAAAGATTTTTTTGCACTTTTTTTTGCCTCAGATCGTTTCTTGACAAAAGTGTCAATGAACATTTCCATGTATGACTTCTGATTGAATTATAGGGCTCTATGAATCTTTTTGAAATTGAAACCGTTGGCTAGCATCCACCGCAAAAGAACGTAATTCACAACAATATCCTGTTTCGGATGAAAGTCGACAATAATTTTCTGCTTTTAGTGTGTTCAGTCCATACTCCAATCTTCCACTAACAAGAAATCACAAGGGTGTAGTGAGTCCCTAGGAATCAGTATGTTTATGCACAGGAAAACAAATTCCTTTCGCAAGATATTTCCAAATGTATTTTGCCATCAATGTCGACAAACCATCCTTGTGGTACATTCTTCTCAGCAGTGGAAATGTTGGGGAAATTTGAAGCAGAAGGATCGTCCAACCATTTGTAATTCCCACACGGCAAAGAGAAGTGAGACAATGCCGACGGACAAAGAGAGTTCATATAAAAATAAACCACAATAGACTTATCACCGGTGCTTTGTCAAGTCGGATCGGTTTCCTGGGTACGATCCCCGTGGAAAACATACTCTCTTAGCATGGATCTGTCTACAAATAAGTGCTGATCCACGTCGGAAATACAAAACTATATTTGCATCACTGATTTTAATAATTAAATCCATCACCAGATGAGGAGCTGAAAATAATACCCCATTTCCAATCCAAATTCCTCGTAAAGTTTATTAGTGTTTTTACAAACAATATCCAGCAACGTGAATACATCACTTGAAAGGTGCATTTCACACTAATCCTCTCCATTCTTACACCCATCTTTAGCCCAAACCTTTTTGTTTAGCAAATTTATAATAGGCAGTGATGCATTGGCAATTGCGAAATGAATCATAAAACTCTTCGATGGGTGGTAATTTCTTTTCACGTAGCCTGGGGATCGACTTGTAGTATTCATATAGGTATATCCCCTTACATGTTAATAAATCATAAATTTCATCATCTGGAAAGTGCTGATTGAGGAGGAAGAAACTATTAAAATCGCCCCTTTTTTGTAATTTTTGGACTAGGGGATTTGGAGAAGAAACTCTAAGACTGTAAAAATGGATTTTGTTCAAGTGCGTTTTATCATTTTCAACTGCAGACCATTTGAATTCCAAGACTAGCAGCTTCTCAGATGATTTGATTATCATGTTATAAGAAAAAGAACCATCTACCCATGTACCATATACAAGTTCATTTTTCTGCAAACGTGCCAACGCTGGTAATATGAATTTCAAATCGTAGTTGGAATAGTTCATTTTAACCGGTAGAAAGTATTGCTGCCTAACATTTACATTAAACGATTTATATGCAACCCCCCGAAAGTTAATTGCTACCGACAGGATAGGATTACTTAAATGATAATGAGCAGGGACTCTCGAGTCACCACTACACTCAGCAAATTTTATCTTACACACCCAGCACATATCTTTATTTTAATAGCAAACCCGTCTTCTGGTGATAGAGTCATTGGACAATTTTTATTGCACAGCCGATAAATTGACTTATTTGTTGTTTTAATAAGAGCAATCATAGCTGTGCCTACACAATCTTCCCCACCTCATATAGCTCTACCAATTGCATGGTATTACTCGAGTCCCATTGCCCTGTGCTTCTTGCTATTTAACACGATTCAAATCTGATGGATCGCACACATCCATAAGTCTGGCCTCGATATCTAACTTCACCTTGTTACTCCGTAAGAGCAAAGTCTGTAAGTTTTTGAAATGCAAGGAGGCATTGTCGCCCCGAAACCGTCTACAAGGATTGGTATCCATGACACTTACAGTGCCCCAACTGGTTTTCCAGTTTTAATTTTGTATAGAAGCTAGACAGACACATTGGACAATAATGGCAGGTTTTCCCTTTATTATAATTTTTAACCTTATTTTGAACCCGGCTAATATTAGTCATTGGAAAGAAATATTCAGTTGAATCAGGGTCTTTGGCAGGCTCGTATAGAAGCCATACCCAGTGTTTTACTGATTCAATGGAATGAGCCCTTACTAAATATAAAAACCCATTTTTATATTTAAGTTCTCCTTTTCATACTCTATATTGTACAGTAACACTGAAATCCCAACCTTTAAATGTTTATTGGCCCTCTCAAAAATGTCCATCCCCCTAAGCGTTACAGGATAATGCCCTTTTAACAATTGAAATAAACTTTAGGAAACTAAGCCCCCTCCTCATCCCAATAACTGCCAAACCGTCCAAATCCAAATGCATCTTAGTGGTATCCAATGCCTTGGGTTCATGCCCCATGACAAGGACTGCATACTTGAAGCACTCTAAGTCCGTATCGAATTAAAAGCGTTGTACACCTTTACAATGCTTAAATCTGTATTGTTTCTTGCATCCCCCCTTATTTCTTCCACCTCTTAAAACAAATCCCTTTTATAAATTTCGTAATATTAACCTCTAAATGTTCAATAAACAAAGCAACCGACCCACTATCATTTTCATTGTGACTTCCAACCCTATTAAAAATACTACCCATCAAATGAGAGAAAACACCCTCAAAATTGTGCAAGTGAGGGTAAAGTGTCCGAATATCCAACCCGTATATAGCAAACGATATATAGCTTGCTATATAGTTTACTATATAGCAAACGCTATATAGCAAACCCGTCTTCTGGTGATAGAGTCATTGGACAATTTTTATTGCACAGCCGATAAATTGACTTATTTGTTGTTTTAATAAGAGCAATCATAGCTGTGCCTACACAATCTTCCCCACCTCATATAGCTCTACCAATTGCATGGTATTACTCGAGTCCCATTGCCCTGTGCTTCTTGCTATTTAACACGATTCAAATCTGATGGATCGCACACATCCATAAGTCTGGCCTCGATATCTAACTTCACCTTGTTACTCCGTAAGAGCAAAGTCTGTAAGTTTTTGTAACGCAAGGAGACATTGTCGCCCCGAAACCATCTACAAGGATTGGTATCCATGACACTTACAGTGCCCAAACTGGTTTTTCAGTTTTAATTTTGTATAGAGGCTAGACAGACACATTGGACAATAATGGCATGTTTTCCCTTTATTATAATTTTTAACCTTATTTTGAACCCGGCTAATATTAGTCATTGGAAAGAAATATTCAGTTGAATCAGGGTCTTTGGCAGGCTCGTATAGAAGCCATACCCAGTGTTTTACTGATTCAATGGAATGAGCCCTTACTAAATATAAAAACCCATTTTTATATTTAAGTTCCCCTTTTCATAATCTATATTGTACAGTAACACTGAAATCCCAACCTTTAAATGTTTATTGGCCCTCTCAAAAATGTCAATCCCCCTAAGCGTTACAGGATAATGCCCTTTTAACAATTGAAATCAACTTTAGGAAACTAAGCCCCCTCCTCATCCCAATAACTGCCAAACCGTCCAAATCCAAATGCATCTTAGTGGTATCCAATGCCTTGGGTTCATGCCCCATGACAAGGACTGCATACTTGAAGCACTCTAAGACCGTATCGAATTAAAAGCGTTGTACACCTTTACAATGCTTTAAATCTGTATTGTTTCTTGCATCCCCCCTTATTTCTTCCACCTCTTAAAACAAATCCCTTTTTTAAATTTCTTAATATTAACCTCTAAATATTCACTAAACAAAGCAACCGACCCACTCTCATTTTCATTGTGACTTCCAACTCTATTAAAAATACTACCCATCAAATGAGAGAAAACACCCTCAAAATTGTGCAAGTGAGGGTAGAGTGTCCGAATATCCATTTGTAGATAACGCGAGCACAAATCACCCGTCTTTTTATTTAAGCTTTTTTAAGTGCGATGTATGCTTTTATGCTGTCTCGCCCTCCTGCCTCCCGAATGTGTTTTTCAAGAAGTGTCCGAATCTTGCTGACATACAAGTGCGCTAGGTCTACTGGAACCGTATGGATGCTACCACTTGTAAAGGAGTTAAAGGTGTCTCCAAACTCAGCTCTAAAAACATAAATAATACGCAAAGTGGAGTTAGTTAAGTAAAACTCAGGTAAAACAGGGGGTGAGCTGGCGGCAATTTATCCTGGTTCCCCCATATCACTGTAAGGGGCGGGCACCTGTAGCAACCTCTTGACCTTGCTTGTTGTTATCTTTTCTAAAATTTTGTCGAAAAATTCACTGTCGAGACCAAGATCCCTCACAAAACTGTCGAAATCACAATGAAACACACATGTCGAAATGTTGGGGAAGAATATACCAAAGATATTCACCCCCGCACTTAAGCCTCGTTTAAGTTCTCTATTCACGGGCCCCGAACATGCATTATCGTGGAATTGTGGCGGCGGTGATATTCTAGGGCTCTCATGAAAGGGCCCAGGTGTAGCTATGTGAACCTAGAAAATAATAAGAGCTTATTAGCTCATTGAAACACTTCATCCACGTGAAAAAAGAAAAGTTAAGAATGAGCTTGAAGGAATTCACTAGTAAGTAATGACCATAGAATGACAATGACATTTCGGACGTATTAAGACCATACTACCATGTAAAATTTAATGATCATACAAGGGCTTCTAAAGGAACCCCTTCCGATTTATTATGACCATACTACCATCTAAAGGTGTTATGAGCATACATAGACCATTTGGATCCATACTACTAGTTATAAATTTATTAAATGAAAATTACCACGTAAGAGATCCGGCATTATGTTTCCAGGTATGTTTTAAAGAGTCTTAGAAATACTTACTGAGGGAGTGTTGGTGTCCATCTTTGGGGCGTTGGTCCCTTCTTCTTCTCTCTCAAAGGCTTCATCCAGCCAATCATCGATCCTCTCGGGAGTTCATTGTCAGCCTGAATAAAGAATGAGAAAGTATTACTTCCTTTGAAATATTTATGATTTTTAGCTGTGAAAAGGAATATTAATCTGACGGGACCAGGGCCCGTTATTCTGCTTCAAAAAATTTATATTATTAAGCGCTTAAATTTTGCTGAAATTTAATGAATGTTAGGGACTGTGTTGGCGAATGAAGTAGATGTATTATTTAGTTATTTCTCTCACTTAGGAGGCGGTAAGCAGTAACCTCTATGAATGTGCAGCGCCTACAAGCCCAGGGAAATGAATTTGTGTGTACTTTCAGCGGTACAAGACTTACCACATACAGATATCTAGCACTACAGAATGGAGATGACCTACCAAACAGGTTTCTGATGCGACACCCATTTCCTGGACCAATCAGTGAGAACGAATATAGGGGGTACTTAATATAGTGCAGTTTCAACGGATTAAGACTAACCATACAGGCGTCTAATACCACAGAAGGGAAATGATTGGTCATACAGGTTTTTCTAGGTTCAATAGCCATAACTAAAGACCTTGGTATAACGTGTTCAAAGGTTTAATGGACTTTCTGAAAGAATACTAGTTTCAACTGAAGGCTAAAATAATCTTGTTTTTTCGTATAAATTAATGTGCAATAACTCTTTCTATATCAACTTGAAAAAAGCAAGCGGAATAGATCACCTTTATTGATTAATTATTCATATTCGAATGGATAGCTTCAAGAAAATTTTGGTATGTATTTTCTTTTTATTCTTGTTTTATAATAAAAACGAGACTTTTTCCAGTATAGGTAGCTTTTAACTATCCGCCATATGGCATTCTGATTGACAGCTGACTCCATATCTATATTTAAATTCACATGCTTTGTGACAGCCGTTCAGATATAAGGCATTTTGGATAAATTGCGTCTTAAGTGGTTTGCAAAAATATCGCTTATTTGAGACTACTAATTGATATACGAGCAAAGCGTGTCCTTTAAATATGCACAATATCTTTAATGTGTGGGGTGGAGCTTGGTATTGAGGTGGGGGAAGGGGTCCCTCCATTAATATTCTGAATAAAAATCTGAGGAAACTAATAGGCAAAATTGTGTTATTTTTTATGCATATCACATTTAAAATATAGATAAGTTAGGTTCCTCCCCGGACTAGCATTATTCTTTCTTTTTTACGATTTTAAGCAGATTTGAATTATGAATGATAATTTATCCCCATAAGTTTCAATTGTATCTCTCTTACTTGAAAAAAGCATATCTATTTTTCTTTTATCCTGAGGGATGAAAAGTGATTATTGACAGACACCCAAATGCCGATATAATTGTTCTGACGGTATCTCCCTTTCAAATCTTTTCTGATATGTAAGGGCCATTAGGTCTTCTTGGGTTATAATTGGAGCTAGCTATCGTGGACCTGTTGAGATTTTAAATGTTCTAATAACTTAGTGTTTGTGTTTTAATGTATGGGATGAGCTTTGGTATTGATGAGGGAGACGGCGCCCCCATTAATATTTGGAATAAAAAATCTGATGGGTTTTATATGCAAATAGTGTTATTTTTTACACATTGTATTTAAAATATTGATAGGTTAGGGTCCTCCCTGGACTAGCATAATTCTTTCTTTTTTACGAGTTTAAGCAGATTAAAATTATGAATGATAATTTATCCCCATAAGTTTTAATTGTGTTCTTTTTTCTAGTTGAAAAAGCATACATTTTTTTATTTTATCCTGCATAATGAAAACGGGGATTATCTAGCCCTATCTGAGGAACTTACCTGGCGAAAAAACTGAAAATTAATCTTTATTCAAGGAGAGTGATGATCAAAGCCATCCCGAGCAAAAACGACCAAACCTCGATATTGGATCTAGTACGCTTGATGTTGACCTAATTACAACAATGAACATGGCCAGGAGGACTCTAATCGCCTATGTACCGCCATCTCATAGCCAGGATATTTCTGAGGAGTTACCTACAATTCCTGACGTAAGTGGCTTAATCAGATAGTTACGTATATTAGGTTATGGAGTAATTGCAGCGGGGAGAAAGAGGAGGGGTGGAGAGAGTGCAAAAAAATGTTATTTCTATTCTACATAAATGAAAATCGTTAATAATCCGTATTTTTATTCAAGTTTATAATGCATTTACAGTTTCGTAATGAGAATAGACGAATACTATAACATAAAAAGTAAGAAGAAGTATCGGTTTGCAAAAATATCGTAGATTTGAGATTAATAATTGATTTATGAGCAATGCTTGTCCTTAAAATATGCACAATATCTTTAATGTGTTGGGGTGGGGGGTTTCGTATTGAAGAGGGGAGTGAAGATTATTAATATTCCGAATAAAAATCTGACGGACCTAATAGGCAAAATTGTGTTATTCTTTTTATGCATATCATATTTAAAACATAGATAGATTAGGGTCATTCTTGACTAGTATAATTATTTCTTTTTATATGATTTACGAGGTTGAGCAAATGGAATTTAACCTCGTAAGATTTAAATCGAAATGGTGTATTTGTAGAAAAAAAGAGAAGGGGTGGAGAGGGTGCAAAAAATCCTTTTCTATTTTATATAAATGACCATAAAGCTGATTAGTAATAAATTTTTTGACTTTATAAAATAGTGGATACTCCACATGGAAAATAAATCCTGTTTTTATAGATTAACATTGATGAACTATCGCCTTTACCACCAGCTCAAGGAACATTTATTGTCAATGAGTCTACACCATTATTAACACCACCAGTGGATTTTTAGGATAATGCAGTAGTTAGTAATGATTTAGAATGGCAACGGGACTTCTTAAATAATTTTTTTGGGGATATAGCTAGCCTAGAGGACCTAACTTGTGACATAAATACGAATGTGGACCAGGAATAGACAAATAGGTTTATGAAGGATTATTTAAGTGATATCCCCCCAACTGCATCTAAACAGGGTTCGCATGCTAATATACATAATAAAAATGTGTCACAAGACAATGCTGGCTGGCTTGATCAGCTATCCCAAAACACACTGGAAGGTATTCTTAGTGAATGGGGGGGTTTCACACCGCGCCCCGCGAACAGATTGGTTGTGGTGATGGTATTGAATCGGGGCATTTTATGGCATCCCCACCCACACTATTGAGGTTTACCAGAGTAGTAGTGATGATAGTAAAACATTAGTTGCATCAGTAGATACACTACCAGATTTTTTATTGTCTAACTCTGCGTTGCACCATACTAATATATACACCACCTCTTTCGGTGACCCCTTTAATTCTTTAATGTAAGGGGGTATAGTAACAGACCCTCTGGCTATTACTCATACCTACGTTAACAAGATTCGAACCCTTCTTGTACAAGCGATGCGGGTGTGGGGAGGGAGGGACAGTTTAATAGCGTCAATAGCACTAAAAACATATTATTTAAATGAAAATGCGAGCAAACTTTATTCAATATATTTGCATACAGAGATGTTAGCAATTCGCCCGCATTTGGCAAATTATGAAGAGGTTTTTTTAGATTGGGTCAACAGCATCGTAACTAAACTGGACAATTATAATGAGGGGGGTAGCGGGTGGGTTGTTTTATTCATAGAAAATTTAAACCTCAATATTTGTAGATCCAAAAAAGATTTTATTTTAAGAGGTGGTGCTGGAGGAGGGAGGGCTATTGAATTCAAATATCATTCAGATTTAGAGGGTTGTAAAGAAAATACAACGAATATGTTTCTATTCGAAGCCAAAGTGTTTTAAGTATGCATTTTTGATTGCGGCCTTTCGAACCTGCGTGATAATGTTTTTATGAAAAATTTGAACGAATTGGCTGTTAGTGAGGATGGGTCAAAGTTTCCTAAAGTAGATTTCAATTGTTTAAATGGTCAATTTGCCATAAAAATAAAATAGATAGATATGTTTGAGTGGGCTAATGAGCATTTAAAGATTGGTGTTACGGTGTTACAGTACGAAACAGAATTTGGGGAGGGTCATTGTTCTGATAAAAAGGATGTATTGTTTCCAATGAGGGTTCAGTCTATTGAATCAGTGAAGAATTGGGTCTGGCTTCTATACACGCCTCCATCAGAGCCTTATTCATTTGGTTATTTTAATCCAATTACGGACACTAGTAGGGTTTTGGGGGAGGGTAAAAATCGGGGTAAACGCTACTATTATCCAACATGCCTGTCCAAATTTTGCACTGCTTTAAAGCTAAATCATCATATGAAAAGCTGTGAACGTCATGGATACCAGGCTTTGGAAACACTTACCGGAGATATAGCGATCTTGGTTTTAAAAATTTCCAGAACTCACTCCTGCAGAGCAAAAAGATCGCTTTGGAATGCGAAGCCAAACTTTCAGACGTGTACGATTCGTCAAATCCAAATCGTGTTAAAACATATGAAGCCATAGGGGTCTCTTACGCTCACGCGCAAAGAGACTCTAGTAATACTATGCAAGTGTTGGATGTAATTGAGTCGTTGGGTGGGGAAGACTGCATGCGCACGGCATTGACCATTCCAATTAAAACAGCAATTGGCGCAATTTCACACCTACGCTATACACACTATCCTATGGTTCTATCACCAGATGACAGATTGGCCATTAAAAATCGTAAAATATGTTGGGTTTGTCAGGGAGAATTTGATCATGGTACGGGGAACGGGGGTAAGAGGAAGGTAATCGATCACGATCCTTTATAGCAGGAAATGTCAACGGGAGGGAGTAACTTTAGAGGGGTTGCACATCAATCGTGCAATATAAACGTTAGTTAGCAATATTTCGTACCGGTTTTTATATACAATTCCAATTATGATTTAAAGTTTATTTTACCGGCGTTAGCGCGCATGGCCAAGAGAGTAGTTGTAGATGACGCATGGGTAGATGGTTTTTTTTCCTATAACCTCATACCTAAATCATCAGAGAAGCTGCTGCTGTTAGAATTCCTGTGGAAAACAGTAGACAAGAGTAAAACGTGCCTGAATAAAATCCGTTTTTTAGACTCTTTCAGTATCTTCCCCAAGTCTCTAAGTCAATTGATTGAGGTACAGAAAAGCGACAATTTTGATACTTTCCCCCTCCTCAAACAGCGTTTCCCCGATGATGAAAATTATGATTTATTGACGTGTAAGGGCATATATGCATATGATTACTACAACTCTACCTTGAGGATAGATGAGGTGTCATTACCGCCTATCGAAGCATTTTACAATTCCCTTATGGACAGCCAATGCACCACTGGCGACTATGAATTTGCCAAGAGGGTTTGGGCAAAGGGAGGATGTAAAAATGGATGGGATTACTGTAAACTGTACTTGGCCAGTGATGTATTGACTCTTCTGGACATTGTGTGCAAGAACACGGATAAAATCTATGGGGAATTTGGGTTGGATTTAGGGTATTATTTTTCCACTCCTCATATGGTGATGGACGTGATTCTTAAAACCAGCAAAGAAGAAATGGATCTGATCACCAACGTGGATCAGCATCTATTTTTAGAGAGATCATTGAGGGGTGGGTATGTTTTTCACGGGGACCGTATCATGAAAACCAAATCGACCGGACAGCACATCGATGAAAAGTCAGATGCAGTTTTTTGGGATATGAATTTCCTTTAGCCGTTGGCGGTATCTCACTACTGTTTGCCATGTGGCAATTACAAATGGCTTAACGATCCTTTTGCTTCGAATTTCCCCAACATTGCTACCGTAGAGGAGAATGGGGCGCAAGGATGGTTTTTTGTAATTGACGGTGAATTACCCATGGAAATCTATGACTCCGTAAAAGACTTTGTTTTCCGGTGCATAAATAGAGTGTTGGGTAGGGACTCTCTGAGTCCCTACAATTTATCTTTAGTAGAGGATGGGAGTATGCACTGGATGCCTTCAAAGCAAAAACTTATTGCTGACCTTAACCCGAAACAGAATATCGTTGTTCATCTTATGCTAATGCGATGGATTGTGTCTAATAGTTTTAAAGTTACAAAGATACATAGAACCCTCCAATTTGATCAAAAGACATACATGAAAACGTTTAAGGACACCTTTGTTAGTAACAAGCGAAAAAAAAGCGAAAACACAAAGCGACATTCACAAGCGAAAACAAAAGTTGAGAAAGAAATCTATAAACTCATTTTGAGCTCAGCCTTCGGTAAAACGTACGAAACAGAAGTCACTGTGACATTGTAACCAATCCAAAAGATTGTGCTCAAATCATCGCCGACCCAAACTTCACATCTTTCACAATCATTGACTCTAATATGGTGCTCCTACATCACAAGGAAAGAAAGGTTATTTTAAATAAAAATATTGTAGGCGGGAGTGCAACAGCGAAAATTAAAAAAACTCATGTTGTCACTTTATTATAATGTATGCAAGGTAAAATGACCGATTGAGGGACAAGTTCAAGTGTATTATGGAGACACTGATTCACTCCGGTTAAAAGTTAAAACTGAAAATTTGTTGAATTATTTGGAAAATGGAGAGTACATGAGCTCTCGGATGGACTACACCAACTGGGATAAATCCCTCTATCCAGATCTAGTGAAACGCCAGGCACCAAATCAATTGTTAATGCTAAAATCTGAAATGGGAAGCGATCTAATATACAGTGGTGTGTTTCCTGAGCCGAAGGTATGCTGTTTGGAAACGCACAACAAGGATATCCAACAAGCTGGCCAGGAGGTGCCTACATACTTTGCAAAAAATAATTTCAATATGAGTGCTTATAGAAACTGTGTGGAACGTAGTTTAGTCCCAAGAGTGGAAATCATGGCGATTTGCTCTTTACAATTTAAAAACTACACGGTTAGAGTTGAGAAAAACACCGTGTCGGCCATATCAGACAAAGTTTATGTACTTGAGGATGGTGTGAAGGTACTTCAACACGGAAACTACATGATTTCAGATCGAGTTTAATTCATAGAGTACAGAAAACAACTCGGTCCGGATAAATTAACTTAAATTCATTCATAGTAAAAGGTGGGTGATGGGCGCTTTTGAGAATTTTTTTTTTTATCAAAATTTATAAATGTTCAATATATGCTTATGAAAGGCAGAGTTATTCCTTCATAATCTAATGTGCTCGGCCCGGCCCTGGTCCGCTGCAGCGCCCCCCTCCCCAAGCACTTTCTGGTTCGGCCGCCGCAGCAGCCGCCCCAAGGGGGTGGGGGGACCCTATTTCAAATTAAAAATGTTGTTTATTAAATGTGTTGTATTTCGTGTAAATAAAAAAATGTGATAATATTTTAAGTGTATTTATTATTTAACAAAATAGTGTTTTTTCCTAGTGCCTATCTCAAATAAATGTTTATGTTTTTGTAAATAAATAAATAAATAAAAGAAATCTAAATTAAGTGTATTTATTAAATATAAAGTGTTTTTTTCTAATGGTTTTATTATTATTTGTAAAGTGCTGCTTTTATGTTAAAAATAAAAGAAAATATGATTCTTTATTGGTTTTGTTCGAGCTGTTGAAGCGAACAGCAATATCTATCAATTTAAAACACCGTTCAGATCGTTTCTATGTGGTCCATAAATGTCAGGCAAAACGACACTCTTATTTAAAATAATAAAAATTTTTAATAAAATGTTTATGGAAAGGCCGAAAAAAATCTACTATTACTACAGTCTTTGGCAGGAGTCATACGATAAAATAAAAGCTATTGCTACGTTGGTACAGATACAATTCATACAGGGACTTGATGTTTTCGACATTATTGAACCAAACTTTTTGCTGATTATTGACGATTTAGCTGAATATATTGAACAGTGGTCCCAGGAAATGCTACAATTGTTTACTGTTGGCTCACATCATGACTAGATTTTCGTTACTCTTGTTCTACACAATCTCTTTCATCAGAGCAAGTGTATGCGAACACTTGCTTTGAACTGTACCTACTATATCATCTACAGAGTTGTTCGTGATTCTAGCTCGCTAATAACTCTCAATAAACAAATATATCCCGGTGCTCCAAAATTTTTACTTTCAGCGTACAATCAGGCAACTAATAAACCCTACGGCTACATTCTATTGGATCTTAATCAAAATACACCCGATGATTTACGTGTAGTCACAGATAATTTTGACAAGGAAGTTACAGTACATCTTCCCTTGAACAGTGAGAAGGGGTATTAGTTGCCATCATGACACTGAAGAAACTACATGAAAATAGACATTTATTTTCCGTTCTAAGTACTTCAAAACCCTCAATTAAGAAAGCCTAACTCAAACATGGTATTGACAATGATTTCATTAATCTAATATCTGAACTTTGTTTAAATTTAACCGAGGGCAATGTTCAACTGCCAGAAGTAGTTAAGTAGCAGGCAAAGCAACATCGTTCAATTGTACGTGTATTTGCTTGTAAAAAGAAAGGACAAAAATTTAAAAGGAAACGTCTTCTTCAGGCGGGGGGTAGCTTTTTACACTTTTACTGCCACTAATTTCAGGATTTGTAAACAGTTTTCTCTAGATGGTCAAACCCTTTAAAGTGACTCCAACAGAATTTGCTCTTACACCAGTGGAACACTTTGAGGACAATCTGAGTAAATTCATTAACAATAAGAATATTGACGATCATAAAAAAAACTACTTTTACTTCAAGATGCGCTTCACCAAGTGGACAGACATAAACCCTATCGTGCGAGACCAGTCAATGTGAGTGTCATTGATCACAAAAAACAAACGTCTCTTCAAGATTCTGCTGCAGGAACACAATTAAAGAAGGAGGAGGAATTAAATTCAATAGTGTCGAGCATTAGCAATCTATATCGTGAACAAAGCACACTGAGTATAATCACACTCATATAGTGAACAAAGTAAACGACTCATGACACATCTTATGGAAAGTGGTCGAGATCATATTCAAGTTGATTGCAATGGGAAACGAATTATAATTCAAAGAAAGAGTTATAATCTTTACTTGATTTAATCTATGATATAGTTACAAATCGTAAAGAACTTTTATCATTTGACACTCATTTATACAACTTTCTAAATATATTAGACTTCCCCAAAAGTCTTATTAGCAATAGGCAAATTCTAAAGAAATTTAATGAACATAGTCCATCGTTATCATCATCATCATCAACATTAAAACAAGAATAAGAAGAAGAAGAAGAAGGAGAAGAAACAGGTGAAGATTTTAAATCAATCTTGGAAAATACTAGCACACTTAGTAGAAAAATTGATTTGACGATGAGGGCGAGACCGCTGATAGCTAGACAAAAGCGACGACGTATTGATATCAACTCAATGTCACCATCATCACCCACTAGTATACAAAAGGATAGTGGACGTTACACTACGTGCTTACGTTAAAAATGGTTGAAGTTTTGAAACGTGTTTATGAAAATATTGGTGAAGTGGGAAGTTTAAGTCCTCCTCCCACTCTTTCCAAAGTCACTGTTGTTCGCGCTAAAAGTGTACAAGACTATCTACAAAATGAATCAAGTTACAGACTACGTCGAAATCATAGGCCTCGTGCTAAGCATTCTAGAGAAACTAAAGCCTTTTTCCCACTGCACATAATGCAAGCAGATCTCTTAACTCTAGATGAAATTCAAAAGCGTCACAATACACCATAAAGTAAATTCTACTTGCAATCAGTGTTTTTAGTCAATAGGCATATGCCCTTCCATTGCGGACAAAGAAAGGTGTTGAAGTTGCTCAGCCTATAGAAAATATTCTTGAACATTATTCGTATAAAAAATTCAAACGGATCAGGTAGTGAATTTGTTAATCCACATCTCGAAAAAGTACTAATAAAATATAATACAATGCTCTATCATAGTCATAGTCCTATAAAGGCTGCATTGGCTGAACGATTGATAAGAACTATTCGACTTTTAATTTCAAGGTATTGTACATTGAAAAATACACCTGCTTTTATTCATGATTTAGATAAAATCATGTTGATTTATAATCAACGACCCCATCGACCATTGTCCAACTCAACCCCAACTGAAGTTCATCATGCTGATCATAATACATTTGATACTTTTCTTAAACAGTATTCCAATGCGATGATTGTGAAGAAAAATTCAATGTTGGTGATACTGTTCGAATTAATAGAACCATTAATGTTTTTGAAACGGGCAATTACTTATGGTCCACTGAACTTTTTAAAGTGGTAAAAATCCTAAACACCAAGCCCATAACTTATCGTCTACGAGACACCAAAGATGGTATAATTCTCGGTGGTTTTTATTATTATGAACTACAAAAAGTTAGAGACAGTAGTGAAATTTATCAAATTGAAAAGCTATTAAAGAGCCGTACTCACAGTGGCAAGAAACAATTACTTGTTCGTTGGCTAGGATATAACTCTGATTTTGATTCTTGGATCGGTGTTGAAGATATTGACAATTCTCAATGATTTTTATGTGACATTCATGTCCAATGTCTCCTACCCTCTCTACAATGATTTGAATAAAACAAGTGATTTGTGGACTAAAATCTCCCCCACCATCAAATACGATGGTGAATATGAAGTGGCTTTTGTCGACTGTATTCTCAAAAATACCTATGATATCCTGAGAAAAGATCGCATATATGATATAAAAGTTAGACGCGATGATTGGCCACCGGCCGTTAGAGAACAACATAAAATTCCAAAGATCAATTGGTTGGATTATCCATATGTTGAATTACCATACGCGGAACTCAGCTATATGAATGATTTGTGTCGTTCTATCAATAAAAGAATTTCCACTCACAAAAAAGGAGCCTTTCATTTCAACTATTCAAAGGAAGAGGGAAAGATCTACATTAGTTCACCCATTGCCGATAAAACGGTCATTCTCAGTGATAACCTAAAATATGTTATTGGCTTTAAACTTAATATAATCAATGGTAAAAGTGCCGGAAGAATTAATGTTATTTTTGCTGACTACCCATCTGGTTTCTCCTCGGACACTTGTATATTTCTCTTTGTTTTATTTGTTGAAACATCCAGAGTTGGTAATTCATATGTCCCTCTCCTATGTTTTCTTGAAAAAAAAACAACCCGTGAACATGTTCATCACTATAATATAAAGCATCTTCAGTATTTTCCTGTAAACACTTCGTATTTGGAACTCTATCAGTTAACACTAAGAAGTGAATGGGGTGATCTTATAGCAATAACAAAAGGTTTAGCTGTGATTACATGTCATTTTCGACCCATTGTCACTGCCTAAGATGAACAATAGAAGAATTCCATTTGTCTGTCCTGATATTGACTGCTATGTTGGTGCTCTGAGTCCTCGTCAAATAGGTCATGGATTGGAATATTACAAGGGGCGTACTACAATGTCTGGTACTGGTCTTGGTAGTTGGTTTGCTAGACTATTTCGTTCTGCACTACCCCATGTTAGAAAATATCTTGTACCTACTGCATCAAATTTTGCTGCCTCAGCACTTCAGGACTGGGGATTGGGTAGAATTTTCAACGAGAGTGTTAAAGAAAATGTTTAGATCTTCAGCAAGAGCTGTTGGTGAGCAATTAAAATCTCAGAAAAATGGGAAGGGGTTAAAAAAGTTGCGTGGTCATCATTCACTCATTAGTCTTTATCCAGGTAGGAAGCGAGGGACATCAGCAACGACTTTGAGGAACAAAAAGGAAGAAGACCAATAAGCAGAAGAAGAAAAAGATGTTAGATCTAAGAAGGATTTCTTATCATAAGATAACCTATCTCCCCCACAAAAAAACGCATCCATCAATCAGCTCCTTATTGAATCTATTCAATGCTGAAAATGTTGACGTCAGTGTCAAGTATGGCTACTATGAACAATTTCATCCTCAACAACCCCTCTCGGAAAATATACACTTTCAGGTATTTTCCAATGAAGATTATTTCACTGATTTATCATCAACATTTATTGATTTAAATATTGCGGTGAAGAAAAAGTCAGACAATACAACTCCCACTGCTGCCGACGGTCTATCATATGAAAACCGTATCCTACACAACTTGTTCAAACAAATAATGCATTCATTAACGGAACGTGGGAGAGCACTAGCAATAATTTATCCAACTATGCAAGCTAAATACAATTTATGATGATGACTCCAAAGGCATATAAGGAGTTGAGAGGACAGGAACTTGGCTATGAATATAGATCAGGGGGGATACTGACGGTGAGTTAACTGCTGCGGTGACCCAGGAGTATCATCTAGTAGGAAAATTAAATCATGGGATATTTAATATATCCCAATGGTTGCCTCCCAATGTTAAGATTGACATAAAGTTAAAACTAGCTCCATTGAATTTCATTTTGAGGAAAACACTTACTGCAGCATCTGTTGCAAGTGTCATTATCACTTCAGCAATTCTTTATGTTCGAAAACAACAGATTATGAGCTCTGTTGCATTGGCAGTTGAAAAGCTAAGAGCCAATGGTAACGATATCAAACTTCTTGTCCCCCATACGATCACCAATCAACGTCACATTGCCACTGGCTCTTGCAGTTATACTGATTCATCATTTATCAATGGAGAAATCCCATGAAACTCGCTTTGGCCTTTGTGAAGAGTGCTGGTGCCGTTGGATCCTGGACTGCATACCCCCATGATTTTAATTTTTTTGGTCTATCTAGCCTTGTGTGCAAAGTGAATGGAATTCCACTGTACACTCTATCATTTGATAAGAAATCCTACAGAACTCTGTATGAGTTGACCACGCAATCCCTAGATCATGGCTCACAACTATTTGAAAATGGAATAACCGATTCAATGTTTTCGAAAAATCATGGTGTAATAGTTTTGGACTTGTCTGGCATTCAAGATGTGAGCATAGTACGAACGGGGAGTTTACGTTTAGAGTGTACATTTGCCGATGCTTTGACTGAAAGTATCACATTAATATCACTGAGTCAATTTGAAACCTATTTGGAATCACACCCGACGGCAGTGTTCTACTAGACCTTGCACCATGAACACAAACCAAATAACCAGCATATTCAATTTGGATTTATACATGTCTTAATATAAGTCCTATTGCATACGATCGGGCTTCATAGAAAAAATTCTAAGTGTTAACAATACCCTAATCAATGGTAATAGCAGTCCATCGAGTTTGAAGACAGGTCATTGGCTATGCATCTGTCAAACAGCGAAGAATATCGAATTTTTTTATCCTCTTGGCCTATCATGTAAATTCTATACTCCACACACCAACATCTTTAGTGAGAGCAGTGGGGAAAATATTATTCAAAACCAGAGGAGAGTAGAGGATTTAAAGACTAAGACATCTGGCTTTCATGCAGTACTCTTTTTCATGTTCAGGTGTCGTGGCAGCACCTACAATCAGTTTCTCTGCACTTTAGTTGACTTTCCTCGTTTGAATGACTTTCTAGTGGAAAATATACTTTCAAGCGTGTTTAATATTTGTTTTAGTGCCCTACGAATAAAATGTTCTAAAAATGTATGTAAAATTGTCTACTAATAAAAAAAATCTATATACATGATAAAAAACGACTTTTCTACTCTTTAGAGTTCTTCTTCTACTATGTAGAGATAATTGTCGAGAACAACTAATGCGGGTAAATCATCTGAATTCACTGTATACCGATCCTGATGTGCTGCAATGTCAGGGTCACATTTTCTACAGTATAATGTAACTTCACTCTTATCACATGTCTTTGTATAGTCAATGATACTATTTCATTCATTTTGTAAAATTCGTGTGTTTCAACTTGCCTATTTGAAGCATTTTCACATACAGTGTCCTCAAGTGGTGAATCACATTCTGTGACAGCCAAATAAAAATCAGTAGGCTTATAGTCATAGTAGCCATTGTCTTCACAACGATGATGTAGAAACCAAATTCTTTTGTTGTTCCAACAGTTGAATTGTAGACCCGGTTCCTCATCCCAAAACAATTTAAAGCCACGATGATACCAGTTTCTTAGCCATAAACTAAAATCACGTTTAGGATTCTTTCCAATCATACCAGGATATGTATTCTCCCACTGATTACATTTATCATAGTGACAATTAGAACATAGGTGTCCTCTAGGGTGAGAGTCACACATCTCTTCAAGACATGAATTACAACCTTTAATTTGTACGGCATATCCTCTATGCAATTTACACGGGTTGTACAATCTACGGTTTTCATCATACTCATCGATCATTGTGCAATTCTCACATGATGACCAGCTGCCCAGTGTATACATGCATAGTGGACATGTATGGAACATTTTTTCATGTGTTGACACTCTCACCGCCAAAATAAAACTGAGCTACAATCAAGAATTTGAGTGGGAGAAAGAGAGAGGAGTAAATCCTCTTTCAGCAACATCTTTCTCATGAAAAAAATGATAGTCTTGAATTTCTAAGCTAGTGTGTTCAAAAGCAAATCCACAAAATCATTTTTTCTTGTCTTGATTAATATGTGAATAAATTGTGTAAATGCCTTTTGACCACGACGTAAAAGGTTCGTGCAATAGTCTAATGATGAAGAATCAGTTTTCATTATATCGACAAGCATTCCCTGAGAAAATATCTTCCTTTGAAGATATAACTCCAGAAAATCATCATCCAGAATCAAAAGTTTTTCCATAAGCACAAGATTCCCTATAATTCTCTCATTCTCAAATCCGTCCATTTTTTAGAGTCCTAACTCACAACCAACTTCAGACTAAGCAAGATTCTTTTTCTACTTTAAAAATATACGCTATCCTACTATAGAAAAAATATTTTTGATTTAGAAACAATTCTATTAAATATAATTACAACAATAATAATAATCACTGATACAAATTATTTTCCTCGATAAATTTCATCAATATATCTAAAGCAGCTTGAAGTCTAATTATATGTACAATATTTAGTTTCGCAGCAAAGAATAGTTTCTCCTCCAATTTAAATTTTTTCAATGATATCACGTATCTTGCATACATATCGTCCCATTCAAGGCTTAGTCTACATCCTCGGGTAATTTCCACTGCCACGTTTGGTACTCTGACCTTTGTATCATTGCTACTACCTGCTCCACCATCAAGCTACAATAGTGTAAACATACCACTCATTTTCTGTGCTAATATCCTGCCAAATAATAAAGTATAAAAAAAAATAAACTGTTCTCTCTCTGAATTCAATTCTCTTACTAATACGAACTATAATGAAAATCTCTCCTTATATTGAATCCGATTGCTATAGCTATGATAATCGAGTTACCATATATGGAGTACCCTCTGCATTCCTTGTCTCTGATTGGTCCAGAAAATGGGTGTTGCCTCAGAAGCCTCTTTGGTAGGTCATGTCCCTTCTGTAGTACTAGATACCCGTCTATGGTAAGTCTTGGCCCGTTGAAACAGCACACATATTTATGCCCCTGGGCTTGTAGGCGCTGCGCCTGCATATAGGTTACTACTGCGGTTCAATCTCAAATCTATTGACAAAATGACAAAACTATTAATCTGAGGAGCAGTGGGGGACTTCAAATACCCCTTCAGAACTAACGGACCACGGCCCATTATTAGGCTGAAAAGAATATTTTATTCCCCTGGGGGTCCCCCTTCATAATGAGAGCCCCCCTGATTTTTAATTCCATTATTAATCTTGGGCAACACCCTCCAATTCTCCCTCTTAGAGGAAAGAGTAAAACACTAGCAATAGCCAAACGAATTGATTAGTTTTAGCTATTTCTTTTGAGGTGCCCCATACTAAGGGACCATGTATTTAATAGCCTGTATCTTGGACCCTCAATATTCTATACTCAGACACATTTATGTTACATAAAAATTTAGTTTTTAGCAAAAAGCCCTTCAAAGCATTTAATAAGCTGAAAAAGAGTGGATTATTTTTTGGATAGGGAAATAGCATTAACCCCCTCTCTCGGAGGTAGTGAACAAGTCCCTCCAATAATAAACTAAAAAGAGTAAACATTAGCTAGAAAAATAGTAATTATTAGTGTCAATAAATTCAATTACATTAGGGTTAACACCTTGCATGTTTTGGTCAGCTAGTGAAGGGGGCATATTCTCCTCTGGGTTAAGGGGGCAAATCTCCGCTTTGTGCAGGCGGCAAGGAAGGGCCGGCGAGTTCTTGGACGCAGTTGACAGAGGGCCAGTGTAGGGTGGGCCTGGAAGGGCCGACATATTTGATGGCTGAAGGTCTTACAGGTGAGGGCGTCTCCAGATTTTGCATCGTAGACCCTTGCCTTTTTTGCGGGTGGGGTGAGCTCAGGTTATTCCTTAAAAAGAAACAAAATTTTAGTTTCCCATGAAGTAAAAAATACGTCTTATGGAAACATAGCCTTAAGATTTAACCCCATTGATCCCCCACCTTAACGGGGGGGGCACACATGCAAAAAATTCCGTCATGATAAGGCATTGTGGAGAGTAAAAGACGCATAACTCCTTCGCTCAAGGTGGAATTTAAACTTTAATAGGGATTGTCCTCAAGCATATCATCAAAATTCTTCTAATAACATGTTTTTCCAAAAAACTTGAGCCTACTTTCAACATGTCCCCACTTAAATTTAACTCATTGCATCCCATCCCTTCTATATCAATGCTAGAAACCATAATTTTCACGCCGCCGTGAGGATAAAACGATTTATGCCGTGAACTCTAAAATTTTGTACTACGTAACGCTCATTCTTTCACTAATATTATGAATTATCCTTATCAAATTTGAGGGAGTAAATAAAAACATAATTTGGGTATGTTGACTGTTATTTCTTGAGGAAAACGGAAAAAAATCGTCAGGGGTTTCTCAGCTGATGATCCGCAGTAATTTTGTTTTTTTTACGCAAAATAGATTTTTTTTTTTTTTCTGTAGCAAAACATCCTGACCTAATTGATCAAAACCAAGGTCATTTTTAGACTCAGAGAATCAAAATAGTCTAAATCAGCTGGAATTAGAAACTATGAACAACGACATATTTACCAAATGTAATCAATTGTACATGTACAATGTCAAACCATACCCTCGTTCATAATCTTTAAAAAAGTCTGAGTACATCCAATGAGGACATATGGGATTTAAACTGGAAATGAAATTATTTAAAAAGTAAAATATAAAACATGTAAAAAGTTTACTTAATGGAAGCGGCATCTAGGCTCAAATATGGGTCTTAGAATACCAAGGACAATATAGGGAATGTAGTTTTTTTCCCCTTTACCTGTTCTACGTCTATTCATAACTTAATACGTTACTTGTCAAAGATTATTCTTCTCGCTGTTTAAAAATTGTGAAGTTTTCAGTGCAGCATTAAGTTTTCGTCAGTGTTGTCATATTGAACAGCCAAATCAAACAAACAAAAAATCCATTTTTTTTAATTTTACAGCGAAAATTCAAATATTGACAAGCTGGTGATTCAAAAATACGACAACACCCTCAAAAGAAAGCGATGCCTTCTTAAGCTGTTTGGTGCCACATGTTTTAGCTTGTTTTTTGCTGATTTTTCACCCACGTTTTTGTTCTTAAATTCGATACCCGCTCCTACCTAATTCTGTATAATATGCACGTCTTTTCATTAAAAACTCTATTCCGATTTTCATAACCTTTTCAGATATAAAGGATTTGCATTGGCTAAGTTTCCAACACAAGTTGGCTAAGTTTCGAACCTAAGTTGGCTAAATATAGGGTTGGCTAAGTTTTTGTCTATCTGTCCATAGACTATCCGTACTGGCTTTACTCTAATTAGCCATGGTTCTCAAGTTTTCATCACTTCCACCAAGCTGATTTCAATTCAAAAATCAATGGACTGGGCTAAGTTAGCTAAGTATTCACTTAGCCAAATTAAACAATCGGATTTCGTTTTCACTGTCCTTGTTACTTTGAAGGTATATGATATAAGCCTAGAACAGATCTTCTTAGTCTAGATGGATCATCTCAGCGGAAGCGTGAATCAGTAGCGACCTGCTTTTTCTGTCTTCTGAGGTTCCGCTTAACGTAGTTTTTTTTTGTGTGTGTGGTTTATCAGAAGGAGTTATGCAAGACACGACACATTCAATCAATAAAACCGCTAAAACTTACCTACGCTTACATATAGAATGCCAAAATTCTTTATTTTGTATTCCACAGACCACGTCAAATGTTTTTTCTCATTCGAATCGTTAAGAAATTCTAAACACAGCCTAACAAAATTAACCGTGTGTGATTTCCACCAGGAAAAATTATCCAAAGAATACGAATATTCTAAAACTTCACAAATTTCCTTGTTAGATAAGGTATAGCTATTGAATATGAAACAGAGGATAGCTTGCTCTAAAAGTAAGTTAATTATATTTTATAATTGTATTAAATACTCAAATAAGAAAATAGACCATCTGCCCAATAATCAGGGATAAACGATGATAAGAATCTTCTTTTGTTAATTCAAGTTTCACTCTATATCAAAAGCTATAGATACGTAGCAATTTAAGAACAAAGATAGAAACATAGAACATACAACCCATAAAACCCAATGACTAGAAACATAGAACCCAATGACTAATCTGAAGCCACCCCTTTAAAAGCTGCCCACCCCAAGAAATGTCTGAAAGATAAGGTAAATTTTTGTCTTTAAGCCATTAATTTACCGTGGATAGCAATTCCTGCGTAAGAAGAGCGATGCATTTCCGTGACGTTAACGGCTCACTCGAGCTATTTTGGGTTTCTCTATAATGGGAAACTGCTAAATTGTCAAAATTATTTTTTTACATATACCTGATGTTTTTATTCAACGATTTTTTAGAAATTTTAACCAAAACATTTTCTGCAAGATTACAAGCAGGTCTTAACGTGTATTATGATTTCGTGTATAAGTTGCTGGGATTGTCCGAAATGGGGTAATGTCGACATTCACCGGTAAATGTTCAAAATTTCTTTTCTCTGCTTAGGTTCAATTAGCTTTGCGAATCAGCATTTTCAGTCTTATGCAAGCTTTGATGGCAAAAGTTAAAGTTAGGTTGGGTTAGGTCGGATTAGGCTAGGTTGGGTTATGTATGGTTAAATTAGATTATAAATCTCGGAAATGGGTTAAAAACCTAACCTAACCTGTTACCGTCAAACTTGCATAAAGCTGAAAAAGTTGATTGCCAACGCTGA
Organism: Artemia sp. Qi Xiang Cuo; assembly: GCF_049724085.1. NCBI lineage: Eukaryota > Metazoa > Arthropoda > Branchiopoda > Anostraca > Artemiidae > Artemia > Artemia sp. Qi Xiang Cuo. Next base: position 34,388,943 of record NC_142800.1, on the reverse strand, counting down.
CTAAATCCAAGGAGAAAAAAAAGGTATTTTGGACATTCACCAGTGAATGTCGACATTCACCAATTTCAGATATTCAGGGTAAAATATATAGAATTGCATGCCGGAGCAGTTTCTGTAATTATTTATTGAATCACTCTTTTCTTTCCGTATAGCTTAATTCAAAGGTAAGTTTGTTTCTGTTTTTTTTTTTGTCTTTTCCTTTATTGAGTTATTCTTTCCTTTTTGTAAAGTTTATTTCAAAGGTAAGTTTTTCTTTGGCACTAAGGAAGGGTTGGCGGAAGTCTTTGCCAAAATACCTCCTTTGTCTTTTCATTTTATTAACTATTTGAAAATCAACCTTGTTTGGTGTTGCCTGTTTCGTAATTTTTTTCTGTCGTAGAATTAGTTGACGCAATCGTTGAGGGGTAAATGCATACTAAAAAATCAGAATATTGAACTTATGTTGTTTGGTACTTGTCTGTTATAGCACATATGTATATAGAAGCTAAGTAGAACCGGTTTTCATTGACTTTGATGTCTGTGTTCAATGAACTAATCTCTGAATAATTTCTCTGACTGATCCTAATGAAATATCACAAAATATGATGAAAATATAATACTTTACAAACAAATTTGGGCTATATATTTGCATATTAGGCGGGTGAGGGTAAAGTATAGTGGGTCTGTATGCAAAATGGATTAAGTCCAATTATTCTGCATATTATGAAGTAAGAATTGTTTTTTAACTTTACACTGTCCAAATACTTTACCCCCCCCCCCTAATGTGCAAATATATAGCGCAAATTATATATTTACCATCTATTCTGTCACTTGTCTTTGTTTGTCTCGCTCTAAGCTGAAAGAAAGTAACGAAGAAACCGGCTCTACTTAGCCCAGGGTTGCAAACTGCTAACGTCCAAAAAGAGTGCAAATCAAGGTAAAAGAACGAGTGCAAGAAAAAAAATTACATGTGCACAGCTGCTTCTGCTTGCGCATCACCTCTAAGGTATAAAACAGTGCATTTCAAACGAAAACCATGCAAATTGGTAACTGTGTTCCTTGCCTTAATTACACTCCTAACGAAGTTGGAAACGACTGACGTTCAAAGTGAATGAAAAGTAAGACCCAAAAAGAGTGATTTTCACTCTTCCATGTCCCCTTTGAGGTAAAAAAGAGTGCATTTCACACGAAAAGTGCGCAAGTTGGCAACCCTGATTTAGCCTCTATATACAATTGCGCTGTAACATAGGCGCTGTAACTGACAAGTACCAGATGTTTGTTAAGTTTTAATGGTTATATTTTACCCCCTTGAATCCTTAATAGTTTGAAATCATATGCACATTAACTGTTATGATATTATCATATTTTATCGGTTCAAATGTGGTCCGTTTCGATGGTGCTAACCTATAGCAGAGGAGATTTTCGCCGAAAAGCTTACTTCAAAGGAAATGTCTTTATCTAGTGGATTTGTAATAAACTAAACATAATATTTATAATAAAATACCATTTTTGGTACAAAATCTTGTTGATATAGACAGGTATTTTCCTTTCACAGCAACTGTGCTTCTGATTAAAGCATAATGGTTCGTGTCTTCAATCATTAAAGTATGTTTCAATAGGAACTTAACCAAATACAACAGCTCAAGGGATGTGTCTTCGTATTTCGTACCCCGGTAAAAGAGGAAAATTTGTAAGCTTGACAACATGTATAATATATACATGTTCTACTACAGAGCAATTACTGGGAGCTGATACCTGGCCCGAATACCTCGAATCCCTGCATAACACAAAGGATGGTGGACTAGAGGATTTATGACAGAGTTAAGCCCATTGACCTGCTACCAACTCAGAGAGGAGGGTTACAAACTTATCTCACCAATTACGCACGAGGAGATTGGTAAAGCCCTGAAGTCTTTGAAGGGGGGATCTGCACCAAGGACAGATGGGATCCCGATGAAAATTTGGAAGTGGGGAAGATCATATTTTGCTGCAATTTTGATTAGCTTATTTTCAGTTTGATAAGTTCGTGTAAGTGGCCAGAAGAGTGGAGTTTGTCAGTTATGATACCATTATTTAAGAAGGGGGATGGGTCTCATCATAACAATTATCGAGGAATTCATTTAGGGAATAGTTTACTCAAGTTATTTTGTAAGGTGTTAGACTTTAGACTAAGGAGGTGGATAGAAAATAGGGATGTTTTGGATAAGGTTCAGGCGGGTTTTAGAGAAGGCTTTGGGACGACTGATCATATATTTAGTCTGCAGGCTTTAGTTAATAAATATACCAGTGCTAAAGAAGAAAGGTTTTACACAGCATTTATAGATATTAAAGGAGCTTTTGATAATGTTTTTATGTTTCTATTAATGGAAAGTTTATTTGAGATAGGTCTCCCGATCCTATTTGTGTTAGTTTTAGTTCAAATGAATAAGTTTAGTAAAGTAGTTGTGAAATTTGGTAGAAAAGTTTCAAGGAATTTAGAGGATATAAAGGTGTTAAACAGAGTTGCACATTGTCTCCTAAATTATTCACCCTGTTTATAAATTCTGTTGTGGCGTTTATGGAAAAGAAGGAGGGGCCGATGGTGAGTTCAGATATTGTTTCCATTTGCATGATGTTGTTCGCAGATGCCATTGTTTTGGTTGCCGATTCACAAAGGAACCTTCAGAAATTACTTGATATTTTAGAGGATTATTTGGATAGGAAAAAGTTGGTTCCATTGTAACTGAACCCCGTGTAGCTGAACCCCAAGCAACTGAACCCCTGTAACTGAACCCCCGTATAACCGAACCCCCGTGCAACTGAACTCTCGTGCAACTGAACTCCCGTATTTCCGAACCCCCGTGCAACTGAACCCCCGTGCAACTGAACCCTCGTGCAACTGACCCCTCATGGAACTGAAACCCGTTTAACTGAACCCTCGTGCAACTCAACCCCCGTGCAACTCAACCTTATTTAACTAAATCCCCGTGTAACTGAACCCCCTCGCAACTGAACCCCCGTATAACCGAACCCTTGTGCAACTGAACCCCCGTGCAACTGAACCCTCGTGCTACTGAACCCTCATCCAACTGAACCCCCTTTAACTGAACCCTCGTGCAACTCAGCCCCCGTGCGACTCAACCCCATTTAACTAAACCCCGTGTAACTGAACCCCAATGTAACCGTAACTGTGTGTAATCATGTAAATATGTAACTGTGTGTTAACAGAACACAACTGATGAGCGAAAAGTGATGGAAGAGAGGGGTAATACCGAACTCTCAGCTACCATTCTTGGGAGACATCTGACAGTTTATAAGTGACCACGGAATTCCTGTGTTGTTTTAAAGTCACTTTTCTGTGAATAGGGAGCATGGCGGCAGAGTGCACCTGGCAACAATAAATCACATCAGTCCAGTTTTTGTCAGGAAAAAATTACTTGGTGATAATATATTGCTTCTGCTAGCATTATGCGCTTCTAGGTCCGGGTCTAGGGGCCTAGTGGTAAATCCAGGACTGAGCGTGCACATATTTCCTTTTGGTGAATTGACTTTCCCTTTAAGCACTCTCTGAAAGTTCCAACTTAATACACAAATCCCTTTTTGACATGTGCCATTTAGAAAATCTGCATGCACATAGTGTCTTTTGATTTAGTTCAAGTTCCACCTCAAATACCTCATTCAGTCAAATTTTCAACTTGATATGCGTAGCCTTAATAGTGCTAGTTTAATAGTAGCAGAGGTCGTAGTAGGAGCAGTAGAAATAATAATAGTGTTGAATTAGTAGTAGTAGTAGCAGTAGTAGCAGGTAGATGCCCCAAAGCTTCATCTTGATACGCTAAGCTGTTCCAAAAAAATTGCTGATACACCTGTATCAGCAATCTGTATGTTATTGCAAGTTACCAATTGTTAAAATTTAAGGTTTTTATAGAAGGGATGATCGTAAAAGCTTTGAAGGAGGGTCATTCGATTGGAAATTGAAAGTTCAAGTTCAATTTCGAAGAATCAAAGGTAATCACAGGAAAATTAGCCTTTCCCTCATAACCGACATCCCCCCCCCAAATACATCCGCTCAAAATAAAGATAAAACTTTTGTTCAAAATAGTCTGAAGATGAAATAACCATGCCTTTGGGGTTAACAACCCCACCAGCAGCATCTGGGGCAAGGGCTGTAAGTTAAGCTAGTTGCTAATTGCTAACACAAGGTTGCTAATTGCTAACACAAGGCCCCCCCTTTGGGGGGGGGGCTCATTCGATTGGAAATCAAAATTTCCAGTGCACTTTTTCAGGGTTGAAAGTGATCGGAAGGCTTCCACCCCACCCTATTTTTCCCCCAAATACATCCGATCTAAATTTTGGGACGGTCATTTTATTTAAAACAGTTTAAAGGTTAAATAACTATACCATAGTTAAATAACTATGGTTCATAACCCTATTGTGTTTTACCCAATGTAGGTACGGTGGTTGAGTTGCTCGAGGGTTCAGTAGCACGAGGGTTCAGTTGTACGGGGGAACAGTTGCACGAGGGTTCGGTTATACGGGGGTTCAGTTGCACGGGGTTTTAGTTACATGGTGAGTCAGGTACACAGGGGTTCTGTTCAACGGGTTGGAATTTCACGTGGGTTGAGTTGCACGAGGGTTGAGTGGAAGAACGGTAGGGTCCAAGAGGGTTTAGTAGAACGAGGGTTATGTTGCACGGGGTTTAGTTACATGGGGGTTAAGTTGCATGGGGGTTCAGTTACACGGGGGTTTAGTTAACCGGGGTTGAGTTGCACGGGGGTTGAGTTGCACAAGGGTTCAGTTAAAGGGGGCTCAGTTGCATGAGGGTTCATTAGCACGAGGGTTTAGTTAAAGGGGTTTCAGTTGCACGGGGGTTCAGTTGCACGGGGGTTCGGTTATACGGGGGTTCAGTTGCACGGTGGTTCAGTTATACGGGGGTTCAGTTACACGGTGGTTCAGTTACACGGTGGTTCAGTTACATGGGGGTCAGTTACAGGGGCTCAGATGCTTCGGGTTCAGTTACACGGGGGTTCAGTTACACGCACACCGAAAAGATTAGAACTTAATGTGGATAAAACCGTAGTGTTAGGGTCCGTAAATGTGGTAGACTTGAAGATGATGTTAAATTTAGTTTTAAGGGTAGAAGGGTTAGATTAGTGGAGGAGTGGTAATATTTAGGTATTAAGTTTAAGGCGAAAGGAAATTTACTTAGTAGCCATATAGAAAGTAGGATCGAAAAAGGTAAGGTATGTTGTGGTACTGAGAAGTCAGCTTCGGGATATTAAAAAAAAACTAAATAGTTAAAGAGGTTTTCAGGGCTAAAATCTTAGGTGTTATGCACCATGGTTCTGAGGTTTGGGTGTATGTAAAGAAAGATAGGCTAGAAACAGTGCAATTAGGTTATTATAAGAGGTGGCTAGGGATAAGTAAGAATACAAATAGTTTAGTAGTTAGAGGTGATTTAGGTTTGTTTTCTTTAAGAAGATGTTGGCTCCCTCCAGTCGTATGGTTGCCCTCAATTTACTTTTGACTCTTAAAAAGGTCACTAGAACTTCTGAATTCTAATTAAATAAGTCCCCTCCGATTCGAAGTTTATGCAACCATCCGTTCAATAAAAACCTTATGTGCCTTGGGGCATAACTTACAACCCTTGCCCCTGGGCTCTGAGGGATTATGTCCACCCTGAAGACATTGTTATAGACTTTCTCAAAATATTCACAGATACATTTGTGGAAAATGTATTTGTGTAAAAAATTTTAGTGATGCCTAGGGTGCGGGTGATGAAAGCGGCTTATTTAGAAATGTTGCAGCTCAGGTAGGGCTGCTCAGGTAGGGGGTTGCCGTACCAAATTAAGAGTGTATTAGATCCGTGTGGACTAAGCCATATGTGGGGGGATGGTCTAAGGCTCGAGGATATTGGGGGACCAAGTAAGAAGATTAGTTGAAAGGATTTTACAGGACCAAGAAATAAAGGCATGGCAGTCGCAGCGTTCGCTTTCGAAATCACTTGGTCTTTATTGTCGGTTGAGGGAGATTTGGGGCGATGCATTATTTTTTAAGGTGGGTTTGAATGAAAATGAAATAAACTTATTAATTGAAATGAGGGCTGATATTTTGCCACTGGGCCATAGAAAAAATTTCATCGGGAGAGAAAGGTCAAAGGCTGGTCGTTATTTTTGTCCTATGTGTGGAGCTTTAGATGAGAGCGTATATCACTTGATGTGTGAATGTGAGGAGCTGAATGATTGGAGACTTGAAGTGTTTGGTAGACGGATTATGAGTTTGATTGGTTGGTGAGAGTGAGTGCGGATGAGTGTTTTATGGGTATCAGAAGCTTAGCACGATTCCTTCGTCTCACGATGAATCATAGAAGTAGATTTCTGCAGGATTAGGTTAGGCTTTATGCAATTTCTTTGTAATGATTCTTTGTTTATATTTTTAGCCATGGTCTATGGGCTTTTAGTGCCAATAAATTCTATTCTCTTCTATACAATATACTTGAATAAAAGACAGGACCACTTAAATTGCCAAATCAAGAGTGGTTCAGAGAAATCGGAATCCGTTGGAGACGAGAAGACTCAAACCAAAAATTGCGTTAATTGCCATTTGTCTCGCTCTTGTCTAGCTGTATATAATGCCCTGTTGTCTTACTTAACTAGTAAGTCTTCGTAAAAGACCACTTAATAGGCATTACCCCACACCCTTGGTGATCAAAGATTAGACGATAAAGATTGGTCATAGAGCGAGGACATCTTTTTTTGCAGGAAAATAAATAAATGACAAAAATTGCACAATAGCATAAATTAGTTTAGCGATGTTTCATTTAGGTTATACTTATGGCTTACAAAACTAAAAACTAAATGCGTTTACTACGAAATGTAACTGGATGTTTAACTAAATCCATCGTTATAAAAACCAGTCATGGCTAAGTTCAATGCATAAGCAAATTAGTTTTCAAATTCTTTGCCTTCTATCGAACGTGTTGATTTCCTAACAATGGCTGATTTACATTGACGTACGAGTATTTCACTTTGTTAAAGATAGCAATGCTAAATCATAAACTTGGACTGTTTAACGAAGGATTTTGCATTTTACGTTGATATTGGATTGTGCCATGTTTTAATTAAATTACAAAACAAGTTTCTTTTTAACTGAAAGTAAAAAGCAACATTAAAACTTAAAACAACAGAAATTATTCAGTATATGACGGGGGCTAGCCCTTCATCAACACTCAGTCTTTACGCTAAGATCTTATAATTATTTAAAATCCTTTTTATTCAAATTCAACAGCCCTTGTGTTTGAGCAGTCTTTCTTAAGGAATTATGACAAAAAGTCAAACTTCAGCGATAAGATCGAGGGTTAAAGAAGGTGCAGCCCTCCTCATATACGAAATAATCTCTGTTCGTTTTAACTTTTAATGTTGCTCCTTAGTTCCAGTTGAAAAAACTTATTTTTTTATTAAATTTCTGATCATTTTCTGAATCGTACCAGAAGATTCTCCTCCCCCTCCCCCCGTATAAAACCTCCCCTGAAGCTTTTTTCCACTAGGAAAGTTCTCTTCGCGGAAAATTTCCTTACCCCCACTTCTGGCAGAAGATTGCCTCTGAAAATTTCCGTATGTGTCTTTATGCCAAAAACTATATGTGAGCAATAGGCAAATTGTGATAATTCCTCCGGAACATTTACAAATGTTAAATTGAGTCGCCAAAGAGAAAGCAAGACAAATAAAAAGAATTTTGTATAGGAGTTCTGGCAAATTCCCCCCCCCCCCCGTGTAAAATTTCCCCTGGAAAGGTAATCCCGGAAACTTCCCTCCCAACAAAAAGTTCTCCACGTGGAAATTCCCCCGGAGAAAATTCTCCCCGAAAAGTGTCAGCTTACTTCCCAATAATAAATACTGCATGTAAACAACATGTAAATTTCATAACTTACAGACATTTTCCCAGGTGCTTGGGGGGGGGTCATGTCATTTCCAAAGGAATGGGAATATGTTGAACCAAATTCTTGTCTCAAAATTTTGATCAGATCTTTTTGGAGGTAAAGGGGCTTGGAAGGGAAGCCACTTCTCCTTCAATAGTTTTGGTCACTTAAAAAGGGCACAATAACTTTTGATTTTCATTCAAATGAGCCCTCTCCCGGTGTTCTAGGACCATTGGTTCGATACAATCGTCCCTAGAAAAAAACAAGCATGCATCCGTGGTCTTTCCTCTGGAAAAAAAACACAGAATTCTACACTTTGCAAATAGGAGCTGGAACTATCAGTATATACCAAGGTACCACTTTGCGTACGCCCCCGTACCAAAAAGTTTTTTCTGGTAGGTAAACATGTCATTACACTCAGTCATTACACTATTTGTCAAGATGATTTGCGTAATTTCAAAGTTCAATGGCTTTTTTTTTAGTGTTAAACTAGAAAACCGATTAATCTTTTTACCCACTAGTTATTTTTGTATATATTCACATTTTAACTGTTATTCTCATGCAGTTTTGAATAGTTTATATTCGAGATAGCATCAAAGAAATTTTTTGTAAAAAGTATTTACATATAAAAATGGATAATTATAACCAATTTTTGGTGAGTAAAAAATATTCTCATTATTATATTAAAAAAAAATTGTCTTGCCATTATGTTAAGGAAGAAGTTCTTTCCTTACACTAGAACTAAGGGTACTTATGTAATTAGAAGCCTGTTGTTTTTAGGAGCTGAAAAAACCTGGAATTCTCTTATATGTTGAAATTTACGGTGTGATTTTTTTTTATCGAGATCAATGGGTCTTTTAGATGTTTTTTGAAAAAATTGCTTAGCTTTAGATCGGCAATTTGGGATTAGAATAAAATGTTGATTTTTTCATTTATTGATTGTAAAAAAATCTTTCTTTTTATCAATATAAATTACCCTTTTTGTTAGGGGTGTTTTTTAAAATAATTACAGCCCAGTCAACAAAAAAAAAAAAAAATTGTCGTTTAATTAAGTTAATTAATAAATTATTTAATTGCACAGTGTGGGTACATATTTTAAAAATGTATTAATTGTTAAAAAAGCTTCCTTTTTTTTTATCAAGATCAGTGGCTTTTTTTTTAGGCATTTTTTTTTAAATAATTAAAGGCCATTCGGCCTTTAAGGTGTGATTTTTTATCAATATAAGTGACCTTTTTAGGGAATGTTTTTGAAAAAGTGCTTAGCTTTCGATCGGTAATTTGGGACTAGAATAAAATGTTGATTTTTTTATGTATTGATTGTTACAAAAGTTTCCCTTTTATTAAAGTGTGATTTTTTTATCAAGATAAGTGTTTTTTTTTTAGGTCTGTTTTTTTGAAATTATTTAACTGCCCGGCTTCGTTTAATATTCTCGTACATAATTTTAATGATTAAAAAACCCTCATCCCCCTCCCCTTAACAAAAAAAAAAATATTTTTAAATTATAACCCTATTTAAAAAATAAAATTGTTATAGTATCTATACTTTTTATTTAAAGGAACTTATTATATCATAGGGGGGGGGGATTGACTGAGCCAGGCTAATTAAATTTTCCACTTCTTAAATTTCTATTTATGTCTACATTTTATTTAAATCTTATATTTTTAATTTATTGTCAAAGGAAAGTAGTATCAATTTTTTTAAATAAGTAATGAAAAAACTGATTTTTAATTTGTATATAGAAATAACATTCCCTTAACATGGTAGTTTCTTGGGGGGAGGGTGGAGGGAGGGAGGAGCAGTTTATAAAAGGTCCTCCATCTCACTATCAAAACCCCTGATTTTGAAATCAAGATGTTTTTAACACTACTTTAGATGTCTAACATAAACTGAATTATTTTCCAAAAACCCAAAATGTATTTTTGCTACAGGATAAATTTTTTCCTTTTTTTTTTTAAAGAATGAAGAGACGTGCAATAATCTCCCTTCTTAACCTAAAATAAGGTATGGCGAACCTTCGCTAATAAATACCGCAAGGGTTTCTTTTATGAAATTCGCTGGAAAAGTTAAACGTGATCTGGACCATACCGTGAACACTCAACGTATAGTGACAGAGCCCTCTGATCTCCGTGTTAGCTCCATGGCACCTGGAATGAAGTTGAAAAGAGACTGAGCCACTTTTTACCATGTATCAACTAAGCCTACTGAGCTCGACCCCCTTCAAGTTTAGCAAAGGAGTTCAGGTGTAGAAGTCCAGTCAGAATTTTTAAGTATATACATAATTTTTTCTATCTCTATTTTTCAAAAATAAGACAACAGTTTCTCAGGTGCAAAGCTTCAGTTGAGTTAAAAAAAAATAAAAATTTGTTTCTAAGCTATTTCATTTTGTTTAATTAACCAAATTAGCAATATCAAGGAGGCATACTTGTGCCTCTATAAAGAGGCGACCCACCACAATGTTAAGCGATTTCAGGTCCTAGAGGTCGCAGAGAGACGGCGGTAATCGCATTTTGTAGCCCAAGCTCAAACTAAGAAACTTGCAAAATTTCATCCTCCTCCGACTATATCTTCATGGGGTAAACTGGGCCGGAAGTTTGGACCCTCCCACCACAGCCCCCTTTAACGTTGTCCGATTGGGCTGAAATTTAGAGGTTAAGCTTTCCTAGGGCCCGGGAGCTTATCCTCGAAATTTCAGCTCAA
>NC_142800.1:34111784-34213073 GCF_049724085.1 Artemia sp. Qi Xiang Cuo | reverse complement strand
TATGACACTAATTTCAAATTTCTCAGGAAGTAGTGTTTACGTAGGACAAGAAAGTGTAATGGTAAATCGAATGAAGCACTTCGATAATGCCGACGACTAAATTTACATTAAGTCCTTCTTATCGTGTATTGGTTCTGGTTTGAACCCCATTCTGATTCCAACCTCACACAAAATTGATAAATATTATATCCCAGACACCAAATTGATCGGTGACCACATTGCACTCAAGCGGACGGGGGGGGGGAAGACTAATGTAGATAAATCTTCTTGTAAAGCAGGTTTTTATTGTAATTTAACTGTAAGAAAATAGTTTAATCATACAAGACATGTAATAAAAGTGTTTAATCATAGAGCAAAGAATGCTTTACTCTATGGTTTGATTAAGACTCTTAAAATATGAAATAATTACGTGAGCGCAAAGAGGTCACAGCGCAATTGTTTAGTTATTAAATAAAAAAAACAATTTTTTTTAACTGAAAGTAAGGAGCGACGCTAAAACTTAAAACGAACAGAAATTATTCCGTATATGAAAGGGGCTGTCCCCTCCTCAACGCCTCGCTCTTTACGCTAACGTTTTTTATTGTTTAAACAAATAGAGATGTGGGAAAGTCAAACTTTAGCGTAAAGAGCGAGCCGTTGAGGAGGGGACAGCCCCTTTCATATACGGAATAATTTCTGTTCGTTTTAAGTTTTAACGTCATATTTGGTTAATTGGCTTTCTCGAAAATTGTTTAATTTTATTTACGAACGTTTTTATTAGTAATAAATATACGTAACTTACGAATTAACTTCTATATTCGTATATTTTTAAAACGTATATTAGGGGGTTCGCCCCCTAGTCAATACCTCGCTAATTACGCATAAGTTCGAATTTTGATCCAATTCTTTAAAAATGACCCCTTAATCACAAAGGCCATTAATTAGAATAAATAGCTTTTACAAAAGTACAAAAAAATCTTTGGCTCAAAGAGCGAGGCATTGACTAGGGGGCGAACCCAATCATATACGTAATATTTTCTGTTCGTTTTAACTTTTGATGTTGCACCTTACTTTCAGTTGAAAAACTTTTTTTTTATTTAATTCTGATTTTTTTTTTTTTAAATAATGCTGGGAAATCCGGCGCCTCCTTCATAGCAATGTCCCTTGACACATGAAAACTTCCTTCATGTAAAGATCCTCCCACATAACCCCCGAACCATCCCCCCAACTACCAGAAAAAATCCCCCCTAAAAACTTCTGAATACTTCCCAAAATAACCAATAACCAATACTATATGTTAACATTGGGTAACGTTCATAACCTTCAGCCCTCCCCCCGGGGACTTCGGGGGATTAAATCATCCTATAAAACATATTTATTATATTTTCGATCATGCTGAACAAAATGGTTATCTCAAAATTTTGATCGGGTGACTTTGGGAAAAATGAGCGTGGGAGGGGGTCACTTAAAAAGTTTTTTGGTCACTTAAAAAGGGCATTGAAACTTTTAATTTCCGTTCAAATGAGCCCTCCCACGATATTCTAGGACAACTGGATCGATACTATCACCCCTGGGGAAAAAAAAACCAGAAAAGACAAAAAACAAATAGACACATATCCGTCAGAGAAGTGGTTCTGCAATGAAAGAAAAGCATGTTGGAGTTCAGAAGAGGATCTGTGATTTAAATCTTTGTGCTTTTTACGTACCATATGGAAACCACTCACTGAATCTTGTAATTAACGAAGCTGCTTTTTCTTGCAGTGCTGCAGTAGACTGTTTCAGCACAATTCAAAAAATCTTCAATTTTTTTTCAAGTTTTCCTCACAGATGGAGTATTTTGCTTAATAACGTTTCAAATCTTAAAGTAAAACCCCTCTGAAACGAACGTTGGGAGAATATAATTGAGGCTTTTTTGGCTTTGAGGTGCCATATTGAAGAAGTATATGATGCCTTATATGAAGTTTCTCAAGACCAGAAACTCGATGCATTTGGTAGGAACTCCGCCTTGGGACTTGCTAAGAAACTACAAAGCTTCAAGTTTCCGTGTTGTTTAGTAATAAAAAAAAGTGTGCAATTATTTCTAACCAAGATGAGATCTGATGAAGGAGTAAACAACGTGATCAGCGATGCTAAGGAACTTGCAGAAAAAAAACGGTATTGTTCCTGAGTTTGAAAAAGAAACCACAGTCCGCCGAAAGAAAAAAAAAATTCTTATGAGGGGGAAGATGAAACAACAAATTCTGGAGAACATTCATTTAAGGCGAATTTTTTCTTTGTCGTGCCAGACACTGCAATATCCTCACTAAAGGAGAGAGTTGAGCTAATGGAAAACCATAGTGAACGTTTTAAATTTCTCTGCGACATCCAAAGCTTGCAGAATTTCACGGATAAAGAAGAATTGAATAAAGCCTGTAAACATCTTCAAATCGTTTTGAGTGAAGGAGAAGAAATGCGATGTGAACGGCGACGAGTTGTTTGAGGAGTTACAAATTTTCGCAGAAATGCTGCCCTCTAAGAGTCCTGCCACTCAAACTTTGTCGTTGCATAACAAAACATGGTTATATGGACACATTCCGAAACGTTTTTATTGCGCTGAAAATTCTATTAACACTTCCAGTATCAGTTGCCAGTTGCCAGTGGCATTCTCCGAATTAAAGTTAATAAAAACTTGGTTAAGATCTACGTTGAGTCAAGGTCGACTGAGTGGGCTTGCATACATGGCCATTGAAAATAATATTTTAACTCCCCATTTTTAATAAATCACCTTGTTGTTTATTGACATATTCCCTTTTAATATTTAAGTCAGAATTGTACTACACAATAAAAGTTTATTTATTTTTATTGTTACACTTTTTACTAGGAAACTCTGCACACCTTACTTTGGGCGTATAATTATACTTCGGTCTACCATGGGGGGAGGGGCAAAGAATAGACTGTTTATCTCCAAAAAACGTTTAGGGCCAGCCCTGATAACATAGAAGGCAAAGGAACTGAATTTTAAGACCAGCCCTAAGATAAAGATTTTCTGTCATCCAGTAGAGACAAAGATAACAGCAATATCGTTTCTCTTGAACACAATAGATAACAGAAGAGCGAGCACCTTCCAGAGAACGGCATGTGATGCATTTTTGCATGTCCTTTTACTCTTCAAAAGGCTCGTATTTACAAAATCATTCAGTTGAAATGTTCTACCACCAGATGGCTTAGAATTTGATATTCTTTGTTCACAAGCACTTCTTTTCAGCATTCCACTGAAGTTTTAAAAATAGCCATGTTTCGTTCATATAATGAAAAGTCATCTTTCGAGAGACAACTAGCGTATAATCGCTAGTTGACCATATTCTAGCTGCATAATCGACTTCAGTACAATGTCAAACAGTTCGTGGGAACGAACTGTAAGTAACGAGCGACCCGGCTCAATAGTAACCGAGACTCTAAAAAACGGAATTTTGATACCAATAGATACATCAAAAGAATCAGATCTTTATGCTGATTTCAAATATATAAGTTGTATCAAGTTTAGTCTTACCCATCAAAAGTCAAGCCCCTGAGAAAATTTACCTTATTTTCAAAAAAGGGGAAACGCCCCTAAAAATCATAGAACTTTAATGAAAATCACACCATCAGATTCAGCGTATCAGAGAACCCTGCTATAGAAGTTTCAAGCTCCTATCTGCAAAAATGTGGAATTTTGTATTTTTTGCCAGAAGAAAGATCACGGATGCGTGTTTATTTTTTTTTGTTTTTTTCCCCAGAGGTGATCGTATCGACCAAGTGGTCCTAGAATATCGTGGGAGGGCTCATTCGAACATAATTTACAAGTTGTAGTGTCCTTTTTAATTGACCAAAAATAGAGGGCAACTAGTCCCCCTCCCGCACTCATTTTTTTCCGAAGTCACCCGATCAAAATTTTAAGATAGCCATTTTGTTCAGCCTGGTCGAAAAATACAATAACTATGTCTTTGAGGGGATCCCCAACAGTCCCCGGGGGAAGGTCTGCAAGTTATGAACTTTGCCCAATGTTTACATATAATATTGGTTATTGGGAAGCATACAGAAGTTTTCAGGTGGGATTTTTCTGGTATTTGGGGGGGGGGGGTGTCGTGTGTTACGCGGGAGAACTTTTCCGTGGAGGAAGTTTTTATGGGGGAAGGGAAATTGTTATGAAGGGGGTGCGGATTTCCCAGCTTTATTAAAAAAGAAACGATCAGAAATTAGATAAAAAAACAACAATTTTTTCAACTGAAAGTAAGGAGCAACATTAAAACTTAAAACGAACAGAAATTATTACGTACATAATTGGGTTCGCCCCCTAGTCATTACCTCGCTCTTTACGCTAAAGTTTTTTATGTACTTTCATCAGAGCTATTTATTCTAATTAACGGCCTTTGTGATTAAGGGGTGATTCTTAAAGAGTCGGAACAAAATTTGAACTTTAGCATAAAGAGCGAGGTATTGATTAGGGGGCGAACTCCCTAATATACGTAATAGAAATATACGAATATAGAAGTTCGTTACGTAAGTTAATTCGTAAATAAAGTCAGAACAAAATTTCGAGAAAGCCATTTAGCCCCCAAAAAAGTAAAATTAATATGCAAATTTAATTTTAATTATTCATGTATGGTGAGCCAAAATCAAAGCTGCATTAATTCAAAGACGATCAGAAATTAAGTAAAAAAAACAAGTTTTTTTTAACTGAGAGTAAGGAGCGACATTAAAACTTAAAACAAACAGAAATTAATCCGTATATGAAAGGCTGTCCCCTCCTCAACGCCTCGCTCTTTACGCTAAAGTTTGACTCCTTCTCACAACTTTATTTTTTAAAACAATAAAAAACAATAAGAGCCGTTGCTGGCACCAGGGTTGCCACCCCTAGCGATTCATCACTATTTCTAGTGATTTTTATGTTGCCTAAACAAAACAAAAATCACTAAATTTGCACATAAATCACTAGATTATTGATGGAAATCACTAAACGAACCATAAAATCACTCAAATCTAGTGATATTTTTTCTCATAGTATGGCAACCCTGGCTGGCGCATAGGGCGTCGAATTGACGTTTCAGTTGCTGTTTTTTTTTTTACATGGACAAGTGGCAAGCTTGTTGCTCAACCTTGCCGTGGCAGAGACCGAACCTCGGGCCCCGTATTGCCAAGCAAAGCATCGATCCACTGTGCTACAGCAAGGTTAGTCATGTATACCAAGACGTAACTGCTCATTTTTCCGGCACTTGGATCTTATGCGACAATGGAGGTCAGCCTTTCTTACAAAATGGCTTGAATGCACAGGGAATCTAGATTAACAAGCCAAAAGAGGTAGGCCTATGCGTAATAGTCATAGAAAAGGAAGAAGAAAAAATGGAAATTGTTCCCTTTTTCTGGCACCAAAGTTTTTCAGTGACTGATATAAAATTGGTTTTATAACCCATTAATCTTACCCATCACCGATGTTCCTTAAGAGTCAGGAACGACCAAATTGAATTCCGAAACCCTCTAAGAGGAAAACCGAGTACTGCACCATTTTTATTTAACATCTGTATACATTTGATAGGTAAAAATTTCCATTTCTGAAAAGTGTATACTTCTTAAATTATATGCATGCATATGGTCAGAGTATCCGTTGAAGTCTAAGTTCAATTTTTCACTTCCCTTATGAACTCTACATTTAGTTAGATGTGAGAGTAAATAAGAAAACAAAAGACGGTGATTATTTAATATGTTTTGCCTAATTGCCTAATCCTCAAACAAGAACTGTTTTCAACTTTTTCTGAAACTGGAAAAAAAGACAAAAAATAGCTCATAGATCATAACTATTTTGTTAAACATATTACCTAAACTTCATGAAAGCAACATTACACAAAAAAAAAGATAAAAAAGAAAATAAAGAAAGAAAAATTGGTCAAAACCACGTATTCAGAAACCCAATGAATTAAGTTGACTTTTGAGTTTTTGGCAGAATTTAACTTCAAATTACTTGATTAAATCACCTTTGAAGGTTAACAAGAACCATTCCTAAAAAATAAAGATCAATAGAAATAACGACAGTAATTCTCCTACGACTATAATAAAAAAACCTAATACTGTATAGATATAGAAGGAAGCAATGAAAATTCTATACTTTTTTCCAATAGATGGCAGGTACATTAGAACAATCATGCAGCAATATTCCATCTGTTTGAATTTTCAGTGTTGTTTGTTTTACGGACTAATCGATTTCACTTCTGAACACTTCAAGTAAAGTCTATTTTGTTTGAATATTACATTCCATTACTTTAAATATTAGATTTCTATCGAAATATACCGGAGAACCATAGAATAAAAAGGAGGAAATGTATAATCCTAGAAACGCTTTTAGTTATAGTCAACAAACAACTACAAATCAAATATTTAGTTTCTGACTCTTACCATTTTCGATATAAGAATTTTCCTAAGACGAAGTAATTTGAGATGGTCGTTATGTTAGAACAATCAAGAAAGAAATATGCCTTACTCCGTTAATTAATCGACCAAAATGAATCATTTCCAGGGGAAAGGGAAGAGACAACGGCTCATGGGAAATCGTTCTTGAGAACAACAGGCGCCAAAAAGCTATCCTAATCAAAAACAGTTGAAGCAATGAATAAGAAGTGAATGCTTTACGTTATGGAAAACTCGGCCAAATGGAAGAGGAAATATTTCTTAGAGAGAGTAATGTTCAGAGGATATTTCCAGACACATAGCAAGAATTTCCTTAGCAGAAGTTGGGAAGGAAAACAGAAAATCGGACAAGTAGTTTTTTAGGGGGGTCTCTTTTCTCAAACCTTGTGACTACTAGCAATCATTTATTCAAGTTTACGCTGAGAACGATATAACCATGTCATGAATTAATGAAAGTTCTTTATCCTTACATAATATGAGGATTATTCCTGGTCGACAGAGTTTCTCTATGTATAAATATTAATTAAATTTTTTTTTCCACAAAATAAGTTTTTCAAAGAAAAGTAAAGAACTTCATTAAACAAAAAATGAGCAAAAATAAAATCAAATAATCTACCAAGCGTGAAACTACCACAAATCAGCATCGATAAATAAATGAAACCCAAAACGAACAGAAATTACAATAAATAACCGAGTCAAACTCAAAGCGAGCAGAAATTAACATAAGTTGGGCTCAAAACCCCTATGCCTTCTCAAGACCAGAACATAATTTGCACTTCTAAGACCTAAGTCCTCTAAGACCTAATTTCCAGATCTCTCAACTGCACTAAACAAAATAGCTGTCTTATAATTTTGATTGGATGTGTTTGGGGAAATGGTGGGCGTGCAAGCGGTGTTAGTTGCGTTCCAATCACTTTCGACTATTAAAAAAGGCACAAGCCACTCCATTTCCAATCGAATGAGCCGTATTCGAAGTTTCTACGAACACTCCTTCAATACGAAGTGCCCTGGTATGGAAGCCAACATCGTTCTTTACTTAGGCAGCGCTATTGCGTTGCTTATGATATCTATACATCCATTGCATATCCCGTCCTATAGCTTATAAAATTGCTCCTAACGATAAGGCAACTTATAACTAACCAAGGAGTTAATGCAACTTTTAATTCTTTTAGGGGAAACTTGTCTTTATCTCATAAGATTCAAGCTTATGAGGAAACTCAAGCTCAATATAATAAGAAACTTACCATAAACATAAAGAGCACCTTACAATATTGTACACATCAAATAACGCGATTTTAATATATTTACCTTTAAAATATAGACCCAAGAATAAAAAAGAAGAGCGACACAGTCTCAATAAAGCCAATCAATTGTATTCTACTCCAGGAAAAATTAAAATATCAGGTTTCTCAGTACAATTTTACCCATAGTGGGAGCCTAGTACTATAAGGTCGTTGATAGAGAGCATATACAAGAAGATTGGCTGGTAAAACTTTATTTCGGCTATACTGCGGTTTACGCTTTTTTTCAAATTCTACCGAGGAATAACATACAACTTGAGTTATGTGGAGGCGCAGTGGGTTTGACCTCAGCTTGGTAATACGGAGCCCAGAGATCGAACTCGGCTGAAATAACACACTGCAGGGCCGATGCAAGGACCTTAGTAGTCAAGAAGCGTCATTAATCCGATACACTATAATACAATTTGAAAAACTAGCATTTCAAACTTTTCCTTCTTCTTTAATTCTAGTTGAGCACAACTATAATACATGTGGTACCACCTTTTTTTTCTTACTCTCTTTTCTTCTTTTCTTTTAATCCTATTTTATAGATGCCTCAAACTATTAAAACACATATGCTATTCAGTTTACCATATTCATGGTATCTACATTCTCATGTGTGTCGTATTTTTCCTCTCATTAAAACAGAAGCCATGAAAATATTAAGAGAAATTATTTCTTTTTGTATCTCATTTGAAAGCTTTTATCCTACTTGCGATCATAAGCAGTCTCTTGGCCGGCTTCTTACTTCTATGACGCAAAACAAGACACATGAGGAACAGCTACCTTTTGATTCTTGGAAATACTATCCTTGGCAACTGTTCACTAAATAGAGTCAGGAATTAGAAATATAGAACACTCCATAAGCCCTTTACTGAATTATGTAATAAAGGACCATTTTAATGGGCCTTATTCCTTTTCAATACGGTCATACGGCACAATTCATATTAGCCATTCCATTACCTATTATCATTATTATATAATCTGAAGCTAAGGACACTGATTACTCAGTTTTTACAGAGAAATTTTGTACTGCCCCATAGATTTTGGAATTAAGTCAATACTTTCAATAAACGAAACCAAATTTTTTAAGGTTTATTGACGAAATTTGTCTGAGAACAATTACACTGGATAGCAAAACTAAGTTTTTTCTTTTAAAAATTTCCTTCCCCCCCCCCCCTTTTTGAACTAAATTCAAAAATATAACAAGATAAATTCTAAGATTCAGAATTCTGACATATTGGTCTTTTTATGTTATTCTGGTAGTTCAGATGAAAAAATCTTTATAGACAAGAAATAAAAAGCGGAAAAAAGTGGGGGCTCGCATATTTAGAGATTTGGCAGAAACAGTTATTGTTGGGTGAAGGGGACTAGTAAAATTAGATTTTCATATCAGATTGAAAGAACTATTTGTTTTTCAGTGTGATCTTGTAGGATATGGTCCGTACTACGTTTTCGGTTCGAGCAGACTAAGATCTATCCCCATAGAACCTCTTCGGCAAGTATGTGCGTATTAGGAGAGGTCAAAATGGCTTTGCTATGGCACATGCAGGAAGAAGCGATTTTCAACGCATTTGACGCAGTTCAGGTACACATAAAAATTACATTGCAAGCGACAAGAAACAGTCAAAAGCGGAACAGAAGAAAGAATATTAAAAGAAATTTAACCTTTGTCATTCATTAATCTATGCAAAGAAAAATAACCTGTTTTACTTTGTTTTTATTTTTGCCGTAAGAATTCTTACATATTCTATGGAAGGAAAATAATCTATCAAAGACTCGGTTGCGTTATGCCGACGCAGACGAACAAAACTTTGGACTTATTCTGCGATTCTTCAAATAATCAGACCAATTCTTTTTAAAACTTAAAAAAGGGAAAGAAAAACTTTTGTTTTGGCAATAGTGTCTTTTAAACGGAAATAAAGCTATATTAATTATGAGATAAAAACACGGATACAATTTTAACATAAAAATATCTTTTGTATCGCCATTATTTCCCCTTCATGACCAATATATCTTGTTAACACGTACACTCAAGAGACGCTCGAAAAGAATAGCAAAAAGCTCAAGGAGGTTTGAAGATTTCAGAGAAAACGTGAGTTGTTTTGAGAGATGGGTGTTGACCCAGAAGGAACGAGAAGAGCTATATCGATTTTATCTCTTCACAAGCCAGAGGATAAAAAAGAGACAATTTAGGTACATTAACCACATGAGCCAAAAAAGATGAAGGACTGAGATTATCATTTCAATTTCAAACGATATTTTCAGAGTCAATCTTAGTACAAGTACTCTCAAATAAACCAAAAATGATAAATATGAGCAGGTATGGAAAAAGTTCCAAAGCTGACAGTAGCAGAATTTGACAGAATTCCAAAACCTGCCAAATCTGCCAACAAATTTCACTAGGCCATGAAAACTGTCAAGTACATTGCTATATGCTACCCCACTTTTTCCATGGCGGGTTGTGAGTACACTTGAGTACTCACAACTGAAATTTAATTGATAGAAAATTTTGTTAATTGAAAAATAACATTGCAAAATAGCATTCTTACTTTATATAATTGACAAGTGTCCGTGGCACCTAACGAATCACGCGAGGCTATACAATGGGTAGCGGAAGGCAGAATTTCTCCGGAGACCTTTTACAACCAGTCAGTTTGTTTCTAGTCATAGTATACGAGTAAATCTTAGTTTCTACTTTATGCCTGAAGGCCATCAAATATTTCTCTTATACAGATGGTAGGTTTCATTAAAAGGTGGCGCATTCAACATATCATATGATATACATCCTATTTTGCCTCACTTCTCGTCAATCAAGTTGAAACTTTAATTTTTTCCGAAGAGGGGGTTAAGGAAACTTATCATTTTGTGTTTGGGAGTTGGGGCAACATCTTTTTTCTCCAGTAGTCAGAAAAAAAGTAAATACGATACGTTTGTTTTCTTTTTTATACCTGTTGTCTAACAGACTCTTTGCCTGGTTGTTGAACAGTTTCAAGAGACAGAATTCAGTTAAATAACATAGAGGGTAGAGGCATTGCCAAAACTGTGCATTTGCTATAAAATAAAGCCACTTTTTAATAAGAATAAAAAAAAAACGCACGAAAGTCTCTCACAGAATTACACGACCATTACTTTCCCTTTAAAATGGACACTGTCAATGTTATTTTCTCACAAAGCAAATAGACCTTTGTTTATATTTCGAAATTACTGCTACGTCTTTGCATGACATGTTTCAACGAAAAGATGGGTTAACTGCCCGGAAATTTCAGCTCATAAAAACTGTCCCACTACTAATTCAAACACAAAATTAAAGTAGATGGCTACAAAGTCGCGCTTTAGGCTAAACCTAGTGGGATCAATAAAAGCAAATCTAGCACCTTGGCTTCAATAATAGCTAGCTGAACAGGAGTTAATAATACACAATAACCAACTTGTTAAACTTTATGATTTCTCTTACGGTATAGAGCTGTGATTCCCAACGTGGGGCATATACCCTACCTGTGAGGCATGGCCATATTTTGGTAGGTCAGGGGCAGGACATGTACGCTTCGGCTGACTATGCTTTAGTCTTTATTTTGAAAAAAAAAAATCATGTGAATGACGTCACATTCAAATGCATTTAAAGAAGTGTTGTAACTGGTAAAACTGGTGACGGTAAAAATTGGGTGTTTTAAGTATTTTACCATAATATTACGGACCGCCGTAAAATTGGTATTTTATCGGTATTTTGCATATTTTACGTATTTTACCGGTACCTTCTATATTTTACGACGCGTTACAATTTTCGCAGCACAAAAGTGTAAAAAGGCTGGCAGTAGCAGTTCTAGATATGATTTTATTTTGTGAATAGCTGCATTATCCAGTTTAAAAAGTTATCTGTTTGACTTCAGTTTCTTGTTATCAGAACAATGAAATGTATTATAATACAAGTAACTATAATTTTAAAATGGTGAAATATTCGCTGAAATAAAATTATGTTAGTTCTGTTAGTTGTTAAAGACAGAAAGGGCTTCAAGTAGGATTGACATATGACATAGAAAAAAAAAGAAGAAAAAAAAGAGGGTAATGTCAGCCAGTAGACAGAAAAAAAAAGCAAAAATGACAGAAGCAGATATTTCGTCAGGAACTTCCGCCCAGCCGTCTTCAGTGCTAAAAAAAAGAAGCAAAACTACGCTTTTGAAGGAACTCTTAAAAAAGAAAAGACTGAATAAAACAAACCAGTTTAAATTTCGTATTTCAGAAAAATCTTGTGTTCATGCCGTTATTCCCCGGGAGCCGGCGGTTATTCCCCCGGAAAATACCCCCTGCAGAGAATTACCCCTCCCCCCTGAAATCCCCCTCCCCCTGATATCCCCCCATTTCCCCCTGGATAATTCCAGATCTTCATTGGAAGAGAAATTGAAATTTCTAATCTTCTGTTTAATTCAGAGGCAATCGTAAAGCATTGCCTATAGTAAAGACCAATAAGGGTTCAATGTATTATTATTTTTTTTTTTTTTTAAACTAGAGGCACTTCGTGTGGAAGGGGTGATCGAATAAACTTTGGAGTAGGCTTAGTAAATTAGAAATCGAAAGTTCGAGTGCTCTTTTGAAAGTTTGACTAAAGTTTGGAGGGGGCTCAGTCAATCAGAAATCGAAAGTTCCGGTGCCATTTTCTAAGATTTAGCCTAGTTTTCAACCAATTGCTACAGAATAAGTTGCTACTAACTAAAGTTTCTTTAAGAAATTCTTATTCTAGTTTAACGGCCCTTATGTTTCAGCATTTATTTTGAAAGAATCTTCAGATAAATAAAGGATTATTTCTAAGGGAGAGACGAGGGGAGGGTGAAGGTAGAAATTGATATACAATCCTCAGGGCCGTACCCAGAACTTTTGATTGGAGGGGGGGCTTCAGAACAGGCACAGTCACCTGAGTCTGAATCTGAAGTAGACGAACTAGATTTGCCAGCAGATCCTGTTGAAGACGGTCTTAATGACTGTGAAAGTGACTGAATGTTCTGCTTTTATGATCAAGCGCTTAGTTAATCAAAGTCATCAAAGTGTTACAAACCACTTTTTTACTTGTATTCAGTGCTTTTATAAATAAATGAAAAATAACATGGATACGATATGAGAAATGTGGCTGAATACAGCTATTTAAATGTGCAAGGCTGTTAGGGTAACATTTCTTAGGTTTAAATGTATAAACAAAAAATTGCAAATATGATTAGCAATTAGAATAAGTGAAGATGAAAAGGTGATGTTGGTTAACGAAAAGATTGATAAGGTGGACAGCTTCACTTACCATGGTAGTATTATTAGTAAAGACGGTGGGAGCAATGAAGATGTTAAAAGTAGAATAGCCAAGGTTCAGGGTGTGAGAAAGATTTAAAGGAAATAGGAATTTCCTGGGAAGGTTTAAAAAGGGAGGCTTTGAATAGATTGGGATGGAGGAGGAGCGCGCGTAGCTGTGTTGGCCTTAGGCGGCTTGGTGCTGCCGTGAGTTGTTATTAGTAGTAGTAGCTAATATGATTTTACTCCCAAATTATGGTAAATTTGATTTTTTTTTTTTTTTTTTTTTTTTTTTTTTTTTTTTTTTTTTTTTTTGACAAAATGTATGTCCAAAATCAGACACTGTCCAAGTGTCGAGGTATTACCCTAGGCATACGATTACCAAAGTGATAAATTAGACTGTTAATAAATTGATAAAACTCTAGATGAAAGGGTATTACCTTTTTTAAGCCCAGGAAAATCAGAAAAAAATTGGAAATTTTCATTAAAAACTAAAATTGCTGCTTAAAAAGAAAGGCTCAACTGGTCTTGTGGCTACAGGGCAACTCTAAAACACCAATTTTACCCTATATTTCCAAGGGAGTCCTTATTTTACCAATTTTACGTGATTTTACCATTTTGCCAATTTTGCTTACCAAGTTTTTATTTTACGGTAATTTTACAACACTAATTTAAGGAGCAAAAAAAGATACAAAATTACATTGCAATGACGTTATGCATTGTATGAAACTTGCTGCATTCAGACAATATTTTTCATTAGTATAAAATATGCCTCGAGGACGACCCAAAAAAATTACCAAGTTAATGACCCTATAAGCTTCCTTCAGGTGAATACACGTAAAATTTTGAATAATAGAATTTAAATATCACGAGGGGAGTATCAGGATTTTTGAAATGCCAAGTTGGGGCATGGACCAAAATCGGTTGTGAACCACTGATCATGAGCAAGAGAAATCTTGCTCTCGAGTCTTTCAAAAAAAATTCTGAATCTTTCAAAAATCATTCAAAAATTTTGAAAGACTGTGAAATGAGTGCCAAATGGGAAGAAAATATGCCAGATCGTGAACATAATCTGTATGTAGAAAGATCAGTTGTCAGGCGGTTACTTATAAAAACAAGAAATTTTTTACCATTTCATCTTTAATAAACTGACTGTGGTAAAAAAAAAAAAAAAAAAAAAAAAAAAAAAAAAAAAAAAAACTATTGTTGTTCCACCGCATTTGAAATATCCGATTCAACTTTTTTTCGACAACACAAAATATTATATTGGTTGGAGTCATGGTGGCTGAGGGGCATTTGCACCACGAGGAAGAATAAATTGGTTTTTTACAGGGGTAGGGAGGGGGGGGGGGGCAATTTGAAAATTAATCAGACCAGGTAAATAGACTTTAGAGGCATAGCTAGGTGGACATGATATAACAGCTGGAATGTAGACAGAATGCCCATGAACATACTTAAAGTGAGGAAATTGGCCACATAACCACAACACTAGGCCACTGATCACTGGAACTTGCCCACTGAATTAGAGCAAAGATAAAATGTATTTACCTAACAGTAATCGGAATGCTCAATCTTTTCTCACTATCCAATTCATGTTCTCGTACACCAAATCTCATCAACACATAGCGGTTTTTCAACTTTTCTCCAGCTGCTTCGGATAAACGAGGTCCACAACGGCTATAACAAAAAAAAAAATAATTTAAAAATTTTAATATCGTTGGAAGTCAAACTATTCTATCAAAAACTTCTGCACATCCGCTCATTTTTTTTTATATTTTTTACCAGGATATCTGAAAACAGTCGAACTGTTTACTTATCTATTTTTTCTTTAAGCCTATATTCTACTGAATTCATTCCTGTTCATTCCTGAATAGTATCAAACAGTTCGTGGTAACGAACTGTAAGTAAGGAGCGACCCGGCTCAATGGTAACCGAAACTCTAGAAAACGGGTTTTTGATACCAATAGATATATCAAAAGAATCAGATTTCAATTTTGATTTCAAATATATAACTTTCATCAAGTTTAGTGCTACCCATCAAAAGTTACGCGCCTAAGAAAATTTGGCAGATTTTCAAAAAAGGGGGAAAGACCCCTTAAAAGGTATAGAACCTTAATCATAATCACACCATCAGATTCCGCGTATCAGAAAACCCTACAGTAGTGGTTTCAAGATCTTATATGCAAACATAGGGAATTTTAAATTTTTTGACATAATAAATATAACGGATGTGGGTTTATTTGTTTTTTTGTTTTTTTTTTGTTTTTTTTTTCCCGGAGGTGATCATATCGACACACTGGTCCGAGAATATGTTGGAAGGGCTCAGTGCAACAGAAATTAAAAGTTATAGTTTCCTATTCAAGTGACCAAAAAAAATGGACGGCAACTAGGCCCCCTCCCACGCTCATTTTTTTCCCAAAGTCACCCGATCAAAATTCTGAGATAGCCATTTTGTTCAGCATGGTCGAAAATATGATAAATATGTCTTTTAGGATGACTTAATCCCCCGAAGTTCCCAGAGGGTGGGATAAAAGTTTTAAACTTTACCAATTTTTAAAATTTAGTTTGGTTTTTGGGTATTTATCAATAAGTTTTCAGGAGGTTTTTTTGGGCTTTGGGGGTGGTAGGGGTGGGTCGGGGGTTATGTTGGAGGATCTGTTCATGAAGGAAGTTTTCATGGGGGAAGGGAAATTGCCATGAAGGGGGCGCCGGACTTGCCAGCATTATTTATTGGTTATTGGGAAGTATACAACCATTTTCAGGAAGGATTTTTTCTGGAGGGGGGGGGCTAGAGGAGGGGGTTACGCGGGAGAAGAGGGGCGGGGAGGATGTGTCTTTGGGGGAAGGGACATTTCTATGAAGGGGGCGCCGGATTTCCAAGTATTATTTAAGAAACATTCAGAAATTAAATAAAAAAAAATAAGTTTATTCAACTGAAATGTACGAAGGAATATTAGAACTTAAAACGAACAGAAATTATAACGTATGTGAGGGGGTTCTCCCCCAAGTCAATACCTCGCTCTTTACGCTACAGTTTTTTTTAGTGCTTTCAAAAGAGCTATCTATTCTAATTAAACGGCCTTTGTGATTCAGGGGTTTGTGAATCAAAATTTGTTTTAACTTTTAACGTAAAGAGCGTGGTATTGACTAAGGGGAGAACCCTTTCATATAAGTAATAACATATACGTAATAAAAAAAACAATAAAAAAACAAGCGATACAGCTCAATAGTAATCGAAAATTTTAAAAACTAAATTTTGATGTCAATAAATGTATCAAAAGAATGTGTTTATAATGCTGATCCTAAATATATAAATTTTATTAAGTTTAGTATTACTCATCAAAGGCTACGAGCCTGAGAAAATTTACTCGATTTTTAAAGAGGGGGAAACATCCCCTACAAGTGAAAGAATTTTAATGAAAATCACACCGTCAGATTCAGCGTATCAGAAAACAATATTACATAGGTTTCAAGCTCATATCTGCAAAAATCTGCAACTTTGTATTTTTTGCCAGAAGAAAAATATACGAATATAGAAGTTAGTTACGTAAGTTAATTTGTAAAGACATCCATTTAGCAAAAGAAAAGTAAAATTTTTATGCAAATAAAAGCTGCATTAACTAAAAAACGATCAGAAATTAAATAAAAAAAACAAGTTTTTTAAACTGAAAGTAAGGAGCGACATTAAAACTTAAAACGAACAGAAATTATTCCGTATATGAAAGGGGCTGTCCCCTCCTCAACGCCTCGCTCTTTACGCTAAAGTTTGACTCTGTCTCACAACTTTATTTTTTAAAACAATAAAAAACTTTAGCGCAAAGAGCGAGGCGTTGAGGAGGGACAGCCCCTTTCATATACGGAATAATTTCTGTTCGTTTTAAGTTTTAATGTCGCTCCTTACTTTCAGTTTAAAAAACTTGTTTTTTTTATTTAATAAATAAAAAAAACGAGTTTTTTTTAACTGAAAGTAAGGAGCGAAACTTAAAACGAACAGACATTATTCCATATACGAAAGGGGCTGCCCCCTCCACAACGCCCCGCTCTTTACGCTGAATTTTTCCACTGTTAAAAAAAAATAGAGTTGTGAGAAAGTCAAACTAGCGTAAGGAGTAAGGTGGTGAATAAAGGACAGTCCCTTTTATACACGGAATACTTTTTGTTTGTTTTAAGTTTTAATGTCGCTCCTTACCTTCAGTTAAAAAAACTCGTTTTTTTTATTTAATTTTTGAACGTTTTTGAATAAATGCAGGTTTTGATCTTGGCTCACCGTACATGAATAATTAAAACAAAATTTTCATATTCATTTACTTTTATTTGGTTAAATGGCTTTCTCGAAACTTGTTTAATTTTATTTAAGAGCGTTTTTATTAGTAATAAATATATGTAACTTACGAATTAACTTACGTAACGAACTTCTATATTCATATATTTTTAATACGTATATTAGGGGGTTCGCCTCCTAGTCAATACCTTGCTCTTTAAGCTAAAGTTCGAATTTTCTTCCAATTCTTTAAAAATGACCGCGTAATCACAAAGGCCGTTAATTAGAATAAATAGCTCTTATGAAAGTATTAAAAAATCTTTGACTTAAAGAGCGAGTTATTGACTAGGGGGTGAACCCAATCATATATGTAATATTTTTTGTTCGTTAAAAGTTTTGATGTTGCTGCTGTTGCAGTTGAAAAACTTGTTTTTTTTATATTTAATTTCTGATCTTTTTTTAAATAATGCTGGGAAGTCCGACGTCCCCTTCATAGCAATGTCCCTTCCCCCATGAAAACTTCCTTCATGGAAAGATTCTCCCACATAACCGCCGACCCACCCACCCCCCACTACCAGGAAAACTCTCCCCTGAAAACGTCTGTATACTTCCCGATAACCAATACTATATGTTAACATTGGGTAAAGTTCATAATTTCAGCCCTCCTCCCGGGATCTTCGGGGGATTAAGTCATCCTAAAAGACATACTTATAATATTTTCGAACATGCTGAACAAAATGGCTATCTCAAAATTTTGATCAGGTGACTTTGGGAAAACATGAGCGTGGGAGGGGGCCTAGTTGCCCTCCATTTTTTTTGGTCACTTAAAAAGGGCACTAGAACTTTTAATTTCCATTCCAATGAACCCTCCCACGATATTCTAGGACCACTGGGTCGATACAATCACCCCTGGGAAAAAACAAAACAAAACAAATAAACACGCACCCGTGATCTTTCTTCTGGCAAAAAATGCAAAATTCCACATTTTTGTATATAGGAGTCTGAAACCTCTACAGTAGGGTTCTCTGATACGCGGAATATGACGGTGTGATTTTCATTAAGGTTCTATTACTTTTAGGGGGTCTTTCCCCCTTTTTTCGAAAATCAGCCAAATTTTCTCAGGTGCACAACTTTTGATGGGTAGAATTAAACTTGATGAAACTTATATTTTTTGAAATCAGCACTAAAATCTGATTCTTTTGATGTATCTATTTGTATCAAAATACCGTTTTCTAGAGTTTCGGTTACCATTGAGCCGGGTCGCTTCTTACTTACAGTTCGTGGTAACGAACTGTTTGATATACAATTGCTACTGCATATACGCATGCTACCTATCTTACAACGACAATTGCAAACTGCTTCGTTCTCGTGATTGAAATTAATTCTATCAAAACAAATATTAAAAATGGTCGGCCCTTCGAACCGCAATGCCAAATTTATCATTTCTATTAGAATTTAAGGCCGATTTATCATTTGAGCCTACAAGGTCATTTCATCCAATAGCAACTAGGATAATTTTGACGGATCGAATTTTAGAAACCAAAATGATGTTTAAAATCATATTCAATATCTCTTAAATGACTTTCTATTTAGTTCTTTAAAATTGATATTTTTTTAAATTGATAAAAAATTTAAAATTGAATATACAGTTCATTCCTGAATACTATAGGAGAGAACTTCCTTTGATTATACTGGCATTTTTTAGTCTCTTTTCTGCTAATTTGTTGGTAGTCACTTAACCTTGAAACGTTGATTATGAAAAACATGACTTGCGTTATAAAACTTAACACGGGCTCCAGAATATCTTGATCACCGTTGTTATAATTCAGTTCATATGTCTGTGATTCCTATTTGTTAAAAACCAAACGAGGTTTGCAGAAGGACATCCGTATTAGCTTGATGAGAAGCTAGTACTTAACTCGGTTGATTTATAGCTAACCAGATAATATAAGGTAACGAATTCAGCGGTGGTTCTGGCCTCTCTTGCGCCCAGGGCAAAATCTCGATTAGCGCCCCCCCCCCCTACCTCATAAAAATTTTTAGTTGAAAATAAAATTTCACCAAAAAATAAAATTAATTGAATTCGGTGTGCTTAGTTTTATCTCTAAGGAATTGTGATGAAGGTATGGGTAAAATGAAACTTTTGGATCGAATTTGCTTACACTTACTGCCAACTGCACGCTCTGCTTGTTTTAATAAAAATAAAATTTCAAAATTACAAAATGATTATATCCGTTAGATTATTTATTTTGAAATTTTACGCCTAGGGCAAGTGACCCCTCTCCCCCCCCCTAAAACCCAATCTGAACGAATTGTAAGCAAAAAAAGACCCGTGTTAAGAGAAATCCAATCTCTAAACAAGCAATTTTTATGAAATCATAAAATGCTTTTCATTTTCAAAAGGTTTAAGCATTTTCAAAATGCTTTCATTTTCAAAAAATTTAAAATCAATCAATTTAAAAGTTACCAATCAACAGTTATTAGTTTTCTTATAATTCAAGAAAAGGGTAGCAAACGTCCCCAAAAAAGTGAGCAATCCTTATAAAAGTTACACTATCAATTTCAGCTTTTTCATGGACTAGACAAAGAAGTATATAGCTTCTATAACCCCCCCCCCGCCCCCCCCCCAAAAAAAACAACAGCAACAAACAAACAAACAAACAAAAACAACAAATAAACAAAATACGTTTTCTCCAAGAACGTTCCATAGATGTTTATTTATTTGTAGCTTGTATTTTTTTGGAGAGAAATTGTATCAAACAGATGATTATGAGATATCGGGAGAGGGATTATTCCGTCGTAAATTCAAAATACTATCGAGCAAAAATTCTTGAGATAGAAAATCGGCTTAGTGATATTGGTTAAACAAAAAACAAAAAAAAACTCTTTCATATCAAAGTAAAAACCAACATTGAAACTCAGAACGAGCAGAAATTATTCCGAAAGCGATAAGGACTGATCGCTCCTTAAGTTACCCCCCTTATTAATGCTAAGTTTTGTATTGCTATGCTGAAAGCATTTGTAACTGCAGAAAATGTAGTATATGGGCAATTGCAAGTGTTATACTTGCCAATTGCCATTTAAATCTTTTGAACAGAAAACTTTATTTTTGAAAGCAAATGCACACCAACAAGACCTTCCATTCTTGAGACATGGTGAAGATCCTTTTTATTCCAGTCCCATTGCCTTTGCGCTTGAGCAGTCATTCTTAAAGCATTGAGGAGAAAAAGTTAAACTTAGCAAAAAGATCGGGGGTGGGGGTTAAGAAGGGGACAGACCCCCCCCCCCCGAAAATGGAAAAATTTCTGTTCGTTTTGGTCTTCAACGTCACTCTTTACTTTCATTTGAAAAGAAACCTATTTTTTTATTTATTCATTTTTAATACAATACCCAAGGTTAACCAAATGTTAGGAGGGCTACCGTCTCCTCAAACCCCAAAACAAAGATTTAAATTAAAGTTTAAATTTTGCAGAACAATGCTTAAAAAAAAGAGCTCATTTAGTGCATTTACTTTTCAAAATGAAGCATAACTATCCAAAATCAGCTATCGGCTCCACAATAAGACCGGAGCTATCGACCCCCTAGCACTCATAATGTAAGCCCCATCTAATATTTATCCATACATGAACCGTTGAATGGTATACTGCGCGCCATTACGGCCTGAGAATAGGTGGCTATACAAATACCCTTTCAGAAGTTCTCAGAATTTTAGCTAAAATTCCGTCAAGCATTTTAGCCCTGTTTGGGCCGAAATACTAGAATGCGACACTTGGCTCAGGCGTGATTTCTTTTGTTACTTAAAAAGGCGCTAAATATCTAAATCTTCATTCTAATGAACTCTTTCATGGTCACATGATCACACGGTCACATCGTCAGGATGGTCACATGAGTGACCATACGTCTCTGGAAGAAAAATTAGAAATCTCATATTTTGTAAATAGTGGCTTTAGAGTTTTCATACACATTGAACTGCATTGGATAATTCCCGTTAAGGGCACACTCCTTTCTGTAGGGCTAAATACGTTTTGAATAGCAACTTAAATTTCATTGATTTTACACAGTTAGAATCAGCGTAAATAATAAGTTTTTGTTCTTGCACATATTTTAAACAAAATTTCGTATTTTGGAGTTTCGGTTTATATCGAAGGGTCGCTCTTCACTTACACTTTGTTACTACGAATTGTTTGACCCGAGACTCTCTTCAATGTACGAGAGGCTACTACTCCGTCCTTCAACCCTGTTTTCTACATTCAAGTTTTATGTACAGCAACAGTTTGAGAATGATAATCGTCGCTGAAAAAGTGCACCCAAGAAAGCATTTCTGGGAAAAGGGCTGTAAAAGATCAAAATAAAATATGGGGTCATCATTTCCACGATTTTCAAGGTGATTTCTTCAAATAAACGTTCTTATATAGCAATTTCCCATATGGACACCATCGAGGGCGCTTTGGGTGTAATGCCTACGGGAAAAAACAAGGCAGAAGAAAGAAGCCACTATTGACTAAATATGAAAGAAGAAAGAAGGGGGACAATGTATATCCATAGGGAAATGAGAAATATTCCCTTTTAAAATTCGATAAAAATAGAGCTTCTGATAGCACTTGACCCCACTCCCTTCTTAAAACTTTCCGGCGGCACTCATGACACCCCCCCCCACCATCCCACTTTTTTTTTACCAGCAAGAATATGGATGTAATCTTTTATATTCCATAGAAAAATGCTACGTAATGAGTGGAAACCTGTTACCCCGCAGCATCCATATCAACGGCTTAGTCCAAAAATATTCCCAGGAATGAAAGTGAGAAATTGATTTATTAATCACCTCCCCCCTCCCACAAACACTTTCTATGTTTATTTGGGTTTCCACTAAAAGTTAGAAAACTTGGGCTTAAAAATGCAGTTTTGAGGCTTTGGGCCCCATCCATACGATGATCCTCCGGCCCACCATATGACAAAATTCCATATTTTGTCGTATGGTGGCTTTAGTGTTCTCGTAAATATTAAATTTCATTGGATAATTTTCGTTAAGGCCACAATCTATTTTGGAGGGTTCAACACCTCTTGAAGTGCAACTTTAAAATTCGTAGATTTTAGATATTTAGAATCAGCGTAAATAATAAATTTTTGTTGTTGCTTATATCGAAAGGTCGTTCTTCACTTACGCTTTGTTATTGCGAACTGTCCCTTCTTCAACCCCGTTTTTTACATTCAAGTTTTATATTCGTACATGAACAGTACGAAAATGATAATCATCCCTGAAAAAGTGCACCCCACAAAGTATTTACTCGGATAAGAGGTCTAAAATATCAAAATGAAATATAAATTCATCATTTCGACTGTTTTAAAATTATTTTTTTTATATTAGTGTCCCCAATGGACACTATCAATGGCACCCAGGGGGAGGGGGCAATGCCTAAAGGAAAAAAGAAGACATTAAAAATACATATAAATAGGTAAATAAGAAATATTTCCATTTGAACTTCGATAAAAATATAGCCTCTGATAGTACTTGCCTCCATCCACCCCCTTAAAAACTTTCCGGCGGTACTGATGACACACCCCTACCTTCCAATTTTTTATTTTTTTTTTGCCGGCAAGCATATGGATGTAATCTTTTATATTAGACAGTAAATTCTGCAATGGGAGGAAATCTATTACTCCGTACCACTCATATCACCGACTTAGTCCAAAAACGTCTCCAGGAATGAAGGTGAGAAATTGATTTTTAGCCACCCCCCCCCCTCACAACCTCTTTTAATGTTTATTTGAAAAGCCATTAAGAGCCAGTAAGAGGAAACTCGGGCATACAAGTGCAGTGTTTGAGGCTTCAGCCCACCCCCCCCCCACAAACATGAAGATCTACTAGCCCTCCTCCATATTAACTGATGTGCAATTAGGCATCATTATACATAATTTATCAAGCTTCATCTGAATGAACTTTAACCGTTTATTTTGTATGAACTACGTCCATCTTCAGGAACAAATATACCACCGCACGGCATTACTATTACTGAAACTGGGAGGCTCAATAGGTAACTTTACGACTATTTTAAATTAAATAGCTATCTCAAAATTTTCAATCGGTAGCTTTTTTGGCCCTCTTCGGCACAAAATCGTTGCTTTGCCCCACAAAATGACAGAAAACACATGTCACTTTGCTGCTGCACAATGTTACTTATGGCTTAAAAATAGAACTGGAATTTCTAATTACATTCGAATAAGTCTTCTCCGATTTTCTAGGCCATTGTTTCAATAAGATTACCGAATAAAAAAAATAAAAAATAAATAAAATAACATGTGTGTGAACAATTTGCTCGGAAATAATGCAAAATTTCGAATTTTGTAGACAAGGGATTGAAAACCTCTGCAGCAGGTTCTCTGATATGCTGAATCTGACGGTGTAATTTTCAGAAACACCACTGACTCTTTTAGAGATTTTTGCCCCCTTTTTTGGAAATTAGACATATTTTATCAGGCTCGTAACTTTCGGTCGGCGACTTTGAATTTAAATGAATTTCACATATTTATGATCACCATTAAATGCCTTCTTTGGTGTTCATGATAACTTAAAAACTCCTTCTTGGAGTTTCGGCTGCTACTAGCACGAGTCGCCCCTTGCTTACAGTTTGCTACCACAAACAATTGGAAAGCCGTATTCAGATGTTCCCAGTTTAAGAGGTCATACGGCCAACTTGGCAGTAAGACCACTGAAACTGGGAAGCTCTTGGCGGTGCCAAGCAGGCGTGCATTCGTCCCCAAATATATATGCAGTCCATGCCAATTGAACGGTTAATAGATTGAAAGTATACTGAATTTTATAAAAGTAAATGAGAAGGATATGCTTTGATTTACACATAAGTCGTTATTTGAAATATTAAGTATTTTTGTATATTTGTTGAGAAATTATGTCTCATTTTGAGTGTGATATTTATGTATTGATAAATCTGTGATTGCCATTTTGATTGCAAAAAAAGGTCTAACCTCCAACTTTTATTTTCCTCAGTTCAAAAGTCAATCGATGTGATAAGGCACCGTATCAAATGAAATGAACAGGAAACAAAATGAAAGTTAGAGGAAGATTGAAAATACCATATGAAGGCATTTAGATCTAACCTTTTTTTGCATTTTATTTTCTATACGTCTATGGGGAATTATTCTGTCAAAGAAATGAAATTGAAAGTCGCATTTAAAAGGTAATAAAATTGCTTTCCAACAGAGTGAAACTTAATTAAAGCAATTGAAAAGCTTAAAAATCAAATTACTCCTTTCCATTTCCTGATATGGTACCTTCAAAGAAAAAGCTCTAGAAGTAAAATAGGAAAATTAGCAGGTATATATATATATATATATATATATATATATATATATATATATATATATATATATATATATATACCTGCTTATTTTCCTATTTTTATAATTTCTATTCTATTCTCCATTAGCTAAAAAAATCCTGTATGTTAGACTATTGTTTCTAAGTAGATAGAACTTGATACCCTAAAATAAGCATTTTATCCATCAGACTCCCTTATATAAAATAAATATTGCCACACGCTGGAGGAGGTTCAGACCTAGGTCCTCAACAGCCATAAATATCAGGCAAAATTAACATAACTTAGAGGTAAAATATAAAAAAACACATTTGTGTAAGGGATATGTTTTCAATGTTTTTTCTTCACGGATTTGATTTTCTTCTATCTTTCTAAAAAAAAAAATGCTACATACAGGGAAATACGAAAAAAGTCCGATAAGGGTCGAATATAGGGACTTTGGGTATTAATTTGAAGCTTCTGCCCGCAGACCTAGATAGCCACTAGGAAGATTTTTTTTTTTTATCGCAATTAATATAGACTTTACTGATTACAAGAAACAAATCAAAACGGATTAATATTAGAAACCACAGGATATTCTTGTTAGTAAATAAATATACTGTCAGAAACCAATACTGCACACTCGACAAGGTTTCGACAGCCCAATCGACGAAACCTCCCCCCTCCCCTTTTATTTGGTGGTCCTATAGAGAAGGTGTTTTCCACGTATATTTCAGTTGTAGGTACATTGAATAAACAGTGCTTTACTTGACAAATCGTAAAAAATACCATTTTGCCTTTAAAAAAAACTCTCGCTAACCCATCTAGGATCCCCAATTAATTTTCACCGAAATTTTAACCAAAACCATTATCATTATAATAATTGCTTCTTATTCAAAGTCCTGCAGACTGGCAAGCTAATAGAGACCAACCTGGGTTTATGAAACATGTAGTTTTACATTGCAGTCTTGAGAAGTGGTATCCATTCACAAAATTTATTGGAGGGGCAGTTTTTTGAATTTTTTTAGATTTTTTTAAACTAATGATACAATAAAGGAAAACACTGCAAACATACCTAAAACACGGGAGAGGGGTAAAACTATTAAAAAAAGAATGGCATGACAATTATCAAAGCCAAGGAGATGGTATAGTCCCACATCTGATCACATCTCAATTGATGTCAATGGTATTGGGAGCCTTTTGCTTACTGATAAATTCTTTGTTCAGATAATTTGAAAAGTATCAAAAAGCTTACTGAGCTTTACGAAATTGATTTGTCCGAGATCTGGTCGAGTCGTTTAACAACAGAATTGGAGCTTTGGAAGTTTGGCGTAACACCTTCATATTTGAGTAGGTTCAGGCTCGAACCAGGGCCGTATCCAGGATTTTTGTTCGGGGGGGGGGGGGTTTACCCGATTTTTTGCCGGGGACTTTGTCTAACATCCACGAGCAACATTACGTTAGCTCGAGACCGTTAGTCTGCCCCTTGCGAACGAGGACGCGTCCACTAGGCATGCTTACGTATCTTTAAGGTTTTTTTTTTTTTTTTTTTTTTTTTTTTTTTTTTTTTTTTTTTGAGACAGCAAAAACAAGACAAGTATTTACATACAGTTAAATACTACAAGCTGTTTTTTTTTTTTTTTTTTTTTTTTTTTTTTTTTTTTTTTTAAGACAGCAAAAACAGAACGCAAAAAGAAGCCAAATAGTAGAAGTAGTCTATATATCTTTTATTTTATTTTTTTTAGCTAAAAGTAAGGGCGAATATCTATAAAACGAAATCCAAGCGACGATTTTTCTTCCCTGCAAAAATTTTGATGACCTTGTCTGGGCAGATGTCAACGTCCCTATGGACTGCAAGGAGGGCTACGCCACTCAATCGTTCTTCTCTTGTTGAATTTCTCAGCCATGTTTTGAGTCTTCTGAGGATTGATAAACTTCTTTCGGGAGTAGTAATGCTAACAGGTAACGTCGCAAGAACAGCCAGAAGACGAAAAACATTTGGAAAAAAGGTGGCAGTGCATGCCTGAAGCGAAGACACAGCACAAGTAGGCCTCTCTGATACCGGAACATTCTCCCACTTGATGCGCCATAGCTCAATTTCTTAACAGGTGCTCCGTGTTCGAAACGTCCGCCGTTTTCATCGGCAAGCACCGAAAAGCATGGACTTGCGTTTACTCTTTCCACAAAAGACTGCTGAAGAAGCTCTCCAGATGCGGCGATAATACCATTCTGGATGATGGGGGAAAGATATGTGGCATTTCCAGCCGCAGAAAGAAGATGGCTCTTCAGAACATCGTCACCTTGTCTCGCCCTCAGCCGCAGTAGTGCTCAGAAGTTGCCATCATTGTGGGAAGGTTCTGGATCCGAGACCGAAAAGGGGGTGGAATCGTTAGTACCACGAAGGGCAAGCTGTTGCCGCCCACAAAATATCACCGTCTCCACAATTGGTCGCAACTTCTGGCGATTTTCTTGAACCTGCGCTTTCCTTGCCGCGTCTAGTTGGTGCGCGATATGTCCTGCCTTTTCTCCGAGACAGAAATGAAGTTTTCAGCCGATACGATGCAGTTTTTATGAAACTCAGCTCGTTAGTCAGCTACGAAGCACTACCACATTCTTCCAGTCCCTGAATGGTTTGGTGATTAGATTCCCCAGGAACAGGTGGCATCCTTTGCCAGCTGTCTCTGACGAGAACAGAACGCAAAATCTGCAAAAAGTAGTGTCCTCAGACGGAGAATAGTATAACCAACTGAAACGAGCGAGCCAAGCTAACTGAATCTTCAGGTTCTGTTTGTTGTATACTCGAAAAATCTAGAAGATATCTGAAGTCCAAGAGATATTCAGAAACAAAGTTTAGAATTTGCATCGAGACTGGATGATTTGTTGACAAAACGACCGATGTCACTTGCAAACAACGAAAGAGACTGGGTTGGTGCAGGTTGCGTCGTGGTTGGTTCCAGGATCCGTGATTCAGAAGCTTCAACGATGGCTCCAGTGCCCTTCAGATCCACAGGTGTAGATGAATGCTCCGCAGACGTCCCGCTATCGCCACTGTCAGAAACATCCCTGGTCCGCTTGGGCACGAAAAACGACTTAATGTCACACTTCCTCGTCATTTTGGAAATCGTTCTTCTCATATCGAAGTCCGAAATTGAACTGAACTGAACTGACACTCCTGCACTCTTATAACATTTACCTTGAGCCCCCATTAATCCTAAATTACTATGCAAGGTCTGACATTGCATAATAAGGCGAACATGGGGTTACCTAATTGTATAACCTGATCACAACCGTTTACCCACAAAATTTCAATAAGATTCTTGTATGCCACAAAATGCAATAGGATAATAGCGCATACTAGCCTTAATTTATTATGCAAGATCTGGTGAACATGGGGGTTACTTACTGTTACCTAATTGAGTAAGCTGATAAGCACCGTTTACCCACAAAATGCGATAGAATTTAGTATGGGAGCATATTTTTTTCCTGGTAAGGTTCTGTCTTTACAGGTATTTTTTAGACTAATTTCCGACTCGGTAAAAATTTTCGGGGGGGGGGGGTTCAAACCGGGTAACCCCCCACCCCCTCTGGATACGGCCTTGGCTCGAACCTTGCCCATGGAATCTAGATTTACCAAAAAATACAAAAGGCACCCAGAATACTTGTGACCGTATCTTTTCCATTCTCCATGTACTATCAGGGGCTTCAATTAATTAAAATGCACGAGGAAGATTGGGAGGGGTCAAAGTGCTTTTTTTCAAAATCTAAGAGGGGACTGGCAATTTTGTGAGTTTTTCTTAATGTTAACACACAAATGGTTTTTAATGATATTTTACACACAGAACAACAATTTTGGCCCAAAAAATTTTATAATTATTTTAATAAATGTATTAATAGAAATTTGGACTTTAGGGTACCAGCTTCTGACCCTCCTGAGGATTCTAAATTTGTTTTTAGTTATGATTTTCAGGATGTTTAGTGTCGGCATGGTGGATCGGGAGATTTTGGGATTTTTAAGTTGAATTGCCAGGGCCTAAATACGACATTTGATTTTTTAGCGAATTTAGCTAAACTAAATCTTTTCCATGTGCTTGCTTTGACGGAGACCTGGTTGAGGGACCACCATTCTGCTCTTTTAGATATACCTGGATATACTTTGTTTACTTGGAACCGGGAGTTACGTCAACACGGGGGTCTTGCGGCTTATGTTCGTGAAGATCTCCATGCAAGAGTCCGACACGACCTAAGTGAATATAAGAAAATGGTGCGTGAAACACTAGTATTACAAGCTAAATTGAATAATGTTGATGCATATTTAGTAAATGTATACAGGCCTCCTTCTGGTTCTATTCAAGAATTTTTTGAGAATTTTCATG
Source organism: Artemia sp. Qi Xiang Cuo (assembly GCF_049724085.1). Lineage (NCBI taxonomy): Eukaryota > Metazoa > Arthropoda > Branchiopoda > Anostraca > Artemiidae > Artemia > Artemia sp. Qi Xiang Cuo. The sequence goes on along the minus strand of NC_142800.1, from coordinate 34,184,182 downwards.
AACAGCTGGCAAAAGTACAAATTAGTAATAAGCCTTGTTTCGTTCTAGATGACTTCAATATTAACATGCTGGATATGAAGTCTTTAGTGACTTCTCAGTTATTAAATTTGTGTATGTCTTATGGTCTGTTCCCAACGATTAACATCCCAAATAGAGTTTCTAGGACGTCTGCAGGGCTTTTGGATAATATTTTTTCCAATGCAACTTTTAGAATGCCAGGAGTTCTTGTAAATGTGGAATCTGACCACTTTGGTGTTTTTGTAGAATTTGAGGTATCTATTCCTAAGCGAGAAACTCCTGAACAGAGTAAGAGTTGTAGTTTTTGATCGTAGTGCCCTATTGAAACTAAAAAATAATATTTATCATATTGACTGGGTATCTCGGTTTGGAAATGAGAGTGATGCAAATATTAAATTTACACTATTTTATGGTAAGCTTTTAGAAATGATTAAGGAAGTGGGAGCAGTGAAGAATGCAAAAGGTCGAAAACATTATGGGAGGAAGCCATGGATAACGCATGATCTTCGAAAAATAAATGCAAAAGATAGATTGTTTAAGTCACAAGCTTTAAAACCTACGGATGAAAATATTATCCGTACAATTAGGTCTGGAAGTAGTTTTTTTTTTTTTAATCCGACATGTCTTATAAGAAATATATAAATAATGTTATATAAAAATAAAATCAATGCCATCTAGCACTTGGCGACACTTACATTTTCAAGATTTGTAATCGTTTTCCTGTCAGGAATTGAGATCAGACACTTATTACTACCCTAATTTTACCAATTACACTAATTAAATTAGATTCTTATTATTACACGGAAAAAAATGACAAGTGTCACCAAGTGTCAGATGTACGCTGATAGTTTTTTTGTCCATACTTGCGCCAGTTCCCACTCTTATAAAATACCCGTACTCTTTGGAAGATACTTTGTGAGTTCAACGATTTCTTCTTTCCATTTAATGCTGAAAAATTTGCAGCTTGAAAATTCACCTTTTCAAATTATTAACAGAAGGAGTCACTGTACAATCATCAAAATTATCCAAATATCTTCCACCTGTAATTCATCATCGTGAATCAAAGTTTTAAATTTGTATCTAATAGTACATAAATTAGTATGTTGCATTTCTATTAACATCGAAAACTTAGTATTGGCAATAGCTGAACAAATGCAACGTAAAAAAGAGGCCCGACTATAAATTTCTAAGTTCAAAAAGATTTATTTCTCTCCGAGAAGTTTTACGACTTAAAGATATAGCCTTCCATATTCGAAAGAAGCCGTAATTGGCCAGCAACTAAAAGAAATAGTGACTGAGGATTTTTGAGTCACTAAAAAGGGGCTTTGTTTGAAAGCTTTTAGAGTTATGCGCAAGAAGCAATTCTGCACTTGATTTTGATGCATGAAAGCCTCCTAACATTATCACAAAAACAGCCAGTCCATTAAACTAACCAAAGAGAGGAAGTAACAAAGAGACAAAAATATTAAAAGAGTTTCCTTTTAAGAATAGGGAGGATATAGAGATAAATCTTAAGTTCAGATGTCTATGGTCCTATTGATTGAGCTAGACACAATACCCCATATTTAGTTTTAAAATTACAGTTCGATAGTAGTCTGGAAAAGGGTCTAACCTCCTGCAGAAAGCGATATATTTTTTTAGGAGCTCCAATGACATCTCTCCTTCAACTTCAGTGGCTTGAAGTGCATTCATGTGGATGTTCATGACATGCTTAGCAAGAGTCTTAAAAAAAAAAAATGATTAACTTTCCTCTTTATTTAGTAACTTTGTGCTAAAGTTCTTTAATACAAGAATGGATAAAAAAAAAGACAGAACTCTTTTGAGATTCAAACAAAAAGCCACCAATTCAAGAAACTCTGAGAGCATTACGTATTATGATACCTATTCAAAAATGTTCTCCTTACATTATATTTTCAGCAAGATCTTTATTTAAAGAGCCATCGATTCGAAGCAGTCATTTTTAAGATGGTGGTGAGACTGTCGTGCAAACACGTATACGCTCCTTCGGGACATAAAGCATGCACAATTTTTTCTGCGATAGGTTGTTTATCCAGCCTCAAAGACGATCAGAGGGTGCTCTCTTTCTCTCTATCTGTATCTCTATCTATATCTCTATCTCTCTCTCTCTCTCTCTGTATCTCTCTCTCTCTCTCTCTCTCTCTCTCTCTCTCTCTTTCTCTCACTCTCTCTCTCTCTCTCTCTCTCTCTCTCTCTCTTTTATTTTGCGTGAAATTGATTTCTATTTAAATCAGTTCGTTGTCCTTTAATTTATAAGAGGAACAAGCTGATAAGAACAAGTTAGCAGTCACATTGATACAAGGGCACGGATTCCAGCAAAAGTATCCACAAAAAGTAGCCACATGGTATTTTTTGTCAGTTGGCAACAAACAAATTTTCAGTCAACAGTGATAAAACTGAACCATCGCTAGAAACAGTCTGCTAAGAGAGCGATGACCATCTCATATTCTGAAAGGCTCTCTTCTCGGCCATTTTCTCCTAGGGAACATTACTTTTAATTGCTCTTGTTCCCTTTAGAATTAAAATGAGGCCACCAAGGAGACAGGTCAATCGGAACTTTATAAGAGTCTTTAGTAATATTAACATAATTAGTCTAGTTGGTTAAAAGTAAGAAGATTAAACCATGTTTTGCATAGTTACAACAAAATATCCTACATTGAGCTATAATCACTGCATCCTATGCTTCCCATGGAAAACTCTACGCAGTCTATTGAGTCAAGTTTATCATACTGCTCATCAGGGGCATATACAGGATTTTTTTAGGGAAGGGGTAGGGTTAAAAAAGATTGTTTTTCAAAAGTGGGGTTTTACAAGAAAAAAACTTGAAAAAACACTTCAAAATTTGTTTATATTCATTTTTGTTACGTTTTTTACGAGTCTGACAAACATTTCGGGGAAGGGGTTCAAACCCCCTAACCCCCCTGGATACGGTATTGCTGCTCTCAGGTAGCCTTTTAATCAGTAATTGCATCTAATATAGTTTTCATAGAAAACAAGTTTTTTTTTTTTGCTTCAATGTTTTCATCTTGTCCTCGTTATTTCTTCTCGATGGCTACACCCATTGGTTTTCCCTACTCCCTCAATTATTTGTTTTGATACTTTATCGTTGTCAATATTGAATTTTACCTTTTATATTTTTCTAAGGTTCCACTGTTTTTCGTTAATACGTGTACTGTATAAAAAAAAATTAGGTTAGGTTTCGATCTGGGAATTCTGAAAGTTACTAATTGTTACTGCTTACTAAGTATGAAACAAGCTCGAAGTGGGAACCCTCATGAAAATTATTTTTCCTTTTGTCAAAGGTTTATCTTCTACGGAGAAGGCGGAGTTAGACGCATCACTAGGCAAGTTTGCTCCCTCACTTACATTGCTAGAACGGGAAAGCCGGCTTTAAACGTAGTTGCAAGAGCAGTCAAAATGCTTGTGGTTCTGCGAGACCAAAATCAGCGATAACCAGGGGAAGCAGAAAAAAAATATCCATGGAACCATGTTGAATTTGACCGGGTTTGTTGAAATGGCTTGCTAAGTTCTAACTTGGACATTAAAACCATAAGCAAGATGGTCCCGTTTTTGCTTACTCCCGATCGAAATTTTGCTGATTTTACTGCCAATATTCGTTTCTCTATCAGTCAAATCTGACAAATTTGTGTTTAATGTTTGACTATTACAGACGAGATCTAGATCCGCCATTATAAGCCTGAGACTAAATGGCATTTGAAAGCGAGGTCAGAGAAAAGAGAACCAGTAGCAAACGTCAACTTTACTGGCTTGGGAAGAAGCCAACTATAAAGATCGAGTCCTAGTACTGGAGTACCAGTGGTGCAATCATATAAATTTATTTTCAATCATTTCATTTAATTTCAATATTGAAGAGATTCCACATTGAAATGAATTTGCATTTCTCCCTCGTTATGACGGACTATTGTCAACCCATTCACGTGAAACACACGTCCTCTCCTCCTCTCCATGTCGCACGTCCTCTCCGCACGTCCTCCCAAGCCATCCTACGCATGCTTCTCCTCCATACCAATCTATTTAAAGCTACCCCCTTTAAACCCTACCAAGAAGTTTCTATTTTCCTTCCACGACATCCTCCCACCCCATTCAAGGACGACCTGTTCAAATCGATTGTTTATATTGCAATTACGATGCTCAAAGGAAATGAATTGGTTTTCCTTTACATCCCTTACATATTCATCGATGTGTACATCAATAAACGTTTTATATACGATAGAATACTTCGAAGAGGGCGAAACCGACAACTATTTTGACACACAGAAAGACCTTTTTTCCCTTTTATATCTAAGGCATAATAAACTTTAAAAGAAAGTCACATAAAGGAATAGATATGAGGGAGAAAAATTGACTGGTTTCATTTCTCGTGTTGAAGTATTTAGAAGCGAAGCCATAGAAATCTGTGTCATTTCCATTGCTCTGAAAATGCTGTCGATCAATACGAAAAGTATTTTAGGGAAATTGCTTTATCTAATAACTAAGATTGCTAAAAGGATACGATGGCTCCATCTCCACATTTTAATTATTCTAAAAAGTTAATATTTGACTACACTTGTGGATAAATTAGAAAATAGCTATTGCGTATCATAATTGTTTATGCTATTAAGCGGCTTTCACACTGCGTACGTTGTTTTCTATGCTAAGTGATTAAGTTACATTACAATAAAAATAACTTTTCACATTTGAACAAGTCCTTTCCCACTAAGGTGGCGGAAATATACGTAAAAGCAACAGAACTATCGTCTAAACCATCGATTCAAGAATTAATTAAATAAATAAAAAAGTTTTTTAACTGAAAGTAAGGAGCGATATTAAAACTTAAAACGAACAGAAATTATTCCGTATATGAAAGGGGCTGTCCCCTCTTCAACGCCCCGCTCTTTACACTAAAGTTTTTTATTGTTTTGAAAAGTAGAGTTGTGAGAAAGAGTCAAACTTTAGCGTAAAGAGCGAGGCGTTGAGAAGGGTACAGTCCCTTTCATATACGGAACAATTTCTGTTCGTTTTAGAATTAATACAGGCTTTGAATTTGGCTACACGTACATGAATAATTAAAACAAAATTTGCATATTAATTTTACTTTTTTTTAAACTAATAATAACCTTATAATAACCCAAGTTTGATTATTGTTCCAATTATTTAAAAATGACTCCTTAATAGCAAAGGCTGTTTAATTAGAATAATAACTTCTTTTAAAAGTAAAAAAAAAACTTAGGGTAAGAGCGAGCTATTGAGGAGAGGCATATCACATCGTAAAATTCGCCCCCCTCAGCCGTAAAATGTAAGCATACTTCCCAATAACAAATACTATATGTAAACAAAGGGCAAATTTTGTAACTTAAAGAACCTTCCCCAGGGGCTGTGAGGAGTCATGATATCTCCAAAGGCATAGTTATTCGGCCTTTCAACTATGCTGAACAAAATGGCTATCTCAAAATTTTGATCGGACGATTTCGAGAAGAAAAGGGGCAGGGAGGGGGCCTGGTTCCCCTACAATTTTTTGTCACTTAAAAAGGGACACTAGAACTTTTAATTTTATTTACGAACGTTTTATTAGTAATAAATATACGTAACTTACGTAAGGAACTTCTATATTCGTATATTTTAATTACGGATATGAGGGGGTTCGCCCCCTCGTCAATACCTTGCTCTTAAGGCTAAAATTCAAATTTTTTTCCAGTTCTTTAAGAGTTACCCCTGAATCACAAAGGGTTTAATCAGAATAAATAGCTCTTATGAAAGTACTAAATCTGAAAGCATAAAGAACGCGGTATTGACGAGGGGGCGAATCCTCTCATATACGTAATGGTCTCTGTTCGTTTTAAGTTTTGATGTTGCTCCTTACTTTCAGTTGAAGGAACTTTTTTTTATTTAATTTCTTATCGTTTTTAATAACGCTGGGAAATCGGGCGCCCTCTTCATGGAAAATTCCCTTCCCCCATGAAAAGTTCTTCCATGGAAAGATCCTCTCGCGTAACCTCCCCCCCCCCCCGACCCTCCCCCAAAAGAAAAAATCCCTGTGATAACGTCTGTATGCTTCCCATTAACCAATACTATAGGTAAACAATGGGCAAAGTTCAAAACTTGCAGCCCTTCCTCCGGGGTCTGTGGGGGGTTAAGTCATCCTCAATGACATAGTTATTAGATTTTTGACTATGCTGAACAAAATGGCTGTCTCAAAATTTTGATCAGATGACTTTGGAAAAAAAGCATGGGAGGGGGCTTAGTTGCCCTCCAATTTTTTGGTACTTAAAAAGCGCACTAGAATTTTTCATTTTCGTTCGAATGAGCCCTCTTGCGATATTCAAGAACCACTGGGTCCATACGACCCCCCCCTGGGAAAAAAACAATCACGCATCCGTGATCTTTCTTCAGGCAAAAAATACAAAATTCCACATTTTTACAGATAGGAGCTTGAAACCTCTACAGTAGGATACGCTGGATCTAATGGCATGATTTTCATTGAGATTTTATATCTTTTAAGGTGTGTTTCCCCCTTTTATCAAAAATAAGGCAAATATTCTCAGGCTCATAACTTTTGATGGGAATGACTAAACTTGATGAAACTTATATATTTGAAATTAACAAAAATCTAATTCTTGTGATGTATCTATTGGTATCAAAATTCCGTTTTTTAGAGTTTCAGTTACTATTCAGCCAGGTCACTCCTTGCTTACAGTTCGTTACCACAAACTGTTTGAAAATGTGGATTAGAGATTAGAGTTCTGATGATGATCTTAAGGTTATTGTAGCAGGATGGCGTGCAAAGAGAGGACGGAGTAAAAGGCTTTCTAAGAAAGAACTTTCCATTGGGAAAAAGAAGAAATGACTGGCCAGCAAAATCTTTTCAAGAAATACTGGTAAGTAATAATGACGAAGTTCTTCGACTTTGATCTATTTGTCAGAGACGAGTATATGGAAACTTTGGGAAGTTTTGAAAAACAAGCTTACCAATAAATATACTAAATTGAGGAGAGCGTCACATCTAAAAGTAAAAGTGGCTCTTGAAAATTTGAGCAATGGAGTTCCAATGATTGCTCTGTAGCATAAACGTGCAATGTAAAATTCTATGTAAAGCTCGACCCTACATGGAATTTCCTGCGTTACAGACAAAATTTTCTCCGCAAGATTACATAACGTAGCTTCAGCTTTTAAGTGTTAAAGGTTCTAAGGCGCAGTGTTAAAGCACCGTTAGGATCTATGATGTCGTACTCCTATTGGCCCAAGAATTACTTGTCGAAAGTAGGAGACCTAAGTGATTCTTTACGTAACGGTAGTAAATTCGCTGGAATTGTTTCATTTCCATTGACGAGAGAGCACGCCAAAACATAACAAGGTATGGAAAATTCGAAATTACTCATGACATTTTTAGTACTTATACTCAGTCTTTTCTCTTCTTTTTTCTCATTAAAAAATTCATCTATGTTCTTTATTTTCATTAGCGTAACTCGAGACATTTTTCTTAGAAATACCATTGCTTACCCATGATTCTGAAGGTATTCATGATGTTAAAGAGCTTATAATTTTTAACAAATCCAAAAATGTTACGTCCCTTACTGTCTAATTCTCAAAATTTACTGTTTTTTTGTCAATTTGCTTCTCCTTTATGTAGTTTTTGCACCCGTTATATCATCACACATGTATGCGCATTTTACATAGATACTTGAAGGGTCAAGAAAAACTTTCAGCAAAAATTGATCAAGATGATGGCAGAATTTGAAAAGAAAAACAAAACGAAGAGATCTACATGACTGGATCCAAAAACATACCTTTATATATGTTACTGTGAACGTCCGAAATCTGGTTAATGTCGACATTCACCAGTGAATGTCCGAAATTCTTTTTCTCTGCTTGGATTCAATTAGCTTTGCGAATCATCTTTTTCAGTCTTATGCAAGCTTTGATGGTAAAAGTTAAAGTTATGTTAAATTAAATTAAGTTACAAATCTCAGAAATGGGTTAAAAACCGAAACAGAAATGGGCTAAAAGCCCAACCTTACCTATCCTGTCACCATCAAACCTTGCATACAACTGAAGAAGTTGACTGGCAACGCTGACTAAATCCAAGGAGAAAAAAAAAAGATATTTCGGACATTCACCAATTCCAAACATTCACGGTAACATATATAACGCCCTCCCGTCTAATAAAAAATACTCTGGTAACCCATGGAAACCAGCGGTAAGCATATGGTCTTTTACACCTTCCGCGACAGTTCAAACCTTCTGCTGGACACAATCGTCCACAATACCCGATAACATCGACTGTTGCCATTAAAAAAAAAAAAAAAAAAAAAAAAAAAAAAAAAAATCGAATTCTCAGGCGGAAAACGTATGGATTGATACACAAATTTTACCCCAAAGACTTACAAATTGATGATTTTCAACTTTTAAAGTCACCATTCCGGCTTTTACAGTTACCATAATTAGCACAAGTGATATCGATGAAGTGACAAAGCGCTGAGGTACGGTAATTAAAATGCCGATCAGTTTTAAGCACAGCGATGATACCGAAGCACCAATATGCCACCCTTATTCCCAAAAACATTTATGGAAATAAACTATTATGCCGTCAAACACTTTTTATGTAATTAATTTTTTTTTAAACAAGTTTTTTTTAACTGAATGGAAGGAGCAACATTAAAACTCAAAACGAACAGAAATTATTCCGCATATGAAGGGTTGCCCCCTCCCCAATACCTTGCTCTTTACTCTAAAGCTTTTAGCAGTTTTAAAAAAGATTCCTATTCTAATTAAACGGCCCCTGTGCTTAATAGCCGTTCTTAAGAAATTGGGACAAACAGCCAAACTTTAGCGTAAAGAGCAAGGTATTGAGGAGGGGACAACCCTTCATTTACGAAAAGTTCGTTTTGAGTTTTAATGTTGCTCCTTAATTTCAGTTCAAAGAAAACTTGCTTTTTTACTTAATTTCTGATCGTTTTTCAAATAATGCAGGTAAATCCGGCTCAATCTCCATGAAATATAACCCCCTCCCTCACAGGAAGCCTCCCCCCGTCGGATTCTATTCAAACAGTTCCATCCTCGCTGAAAATCTCCCTTAGAATTTCTTGCGGATGATTCAGCCTGAAAAATTCTCCTTAGCATACTTTCAATTGGAAGACTTCAACCTCTAGTCGGTTTCTCGATCACTTCGGAAATGCCCCCTTCCGTGGAATTTTTTCCGGAAATCAAAACACGCGGAAAATAGCCCCCGCATATTTCCCCCCGGAACATCTCCACAAGCAAAATTGAGTTGGCAAGGAGAATGTAAGACAATTAAAAAGAATTTCGTATGGGAATTCTGTTCAATCCCTCCAGTGTAAAATTTTCCCTGGAAGATTCACCACCCCCCGGAAATTTCCCTCCCCAAGGAAATTTTCTTGGATTCTCCCAATGGAAATCTACCCCAAGCAAAAAATCCCCTCCCCCCTAAATGTCTGTGTACTTCCCAATAACAAATACTATACGTAAACAATGGGGAAATTTCACAGCTTACAGGCCTCTTGCCACGGACTGTGGGGGGTCATTTTACCCCTAAAGACATAGTTATTTGATCTTTTAACTAAACTGTGAACAAAATGGCTATCTCAAAATTTTGATCAGATAAAATCGGGAAAATGGGGTGAGAGGGGGGCCAAATACCCTCATATCTTTTTGGCCGCTAAAAAAGGGCGCCAGAAATGTCAATTTCCGTTCGAATGCACCCTCTCCCGATCTCCTAGGACCATTATTTCAATACAATCACCCCTGGGAAAAATAATAATAAATAAATAAACACGCATCCACGATCTGTCTTCTGGCAAAAAAGCAAAATTCCATGCTTTTGTATAACGGAGCTTGAAACTTCTACAGTAGGGTTCTCTGGTACGCTGAATCTGGCGGTGTGATTTTCATTAGACTTCCTTGAATTTTAGGAGGTGTTTTCCCACTATTTCAAAAAACAGGCAAATTTTCTCAGGCTCGTAACTTTTGACGGGTAACACTAAACTTGATGAATCTTATATATTTGGAATCAGTACAATAAACTGATCTTTTGATGCATCTTTTGCTATCAAAATTTCGTTTTTTAGAGTTTCGGTTACTATTGAGCCAAATTGCTCCTTAACTACAGTTCCTTAATGATTGATACGGAAAAGCTCGGAGGCCAAATGAAGACATGGCTTCAAGCCATTGGACGGTTTCAATACTGGTTGACATCCGTGAGAGTATCAGTTGAAATTTGCGGTTCCAATTATAGTGAACAATAGCGTCACGGGGAAACCATGTCAATATGCCTGGGAGTCAACGACGAGCCTTGGAGTGACTTTCGTGACTCAATAAAAGAAGATTAAATAGGAGATACATTAGTATTACTTCATTATTCATGTCATCGTATTCATTATCTTTCATCTTTAACAAACAACACGTCTTAATTACTTTGGATAGAAGAAAGAAAATTAAGTTTGAAAAACCTAAAAGTTATATTTCAGCCTAAAGCTAGCAATTGTCTTTGCCCTGTTTATGCGGCGTTTGGTGAGAAAATGATTTGAGTCCGTCTTATTTGAGGAATCATAATAAAGGGACTAGTCACGTATCCCCTTCACGTCTAGCTTTTTAGCATGGAGAAACGGCTTTTCCTTCTCCTTCTTCAGCTGTCTCAACAAGAAATATGCTCAATCCCAAGAAATCTCCTTCCGGGAGATTGAATATTGTATTTATGTGAGATGAAGATGAGTTTATTTCGCTTGCTATAAGGATATCAGATGACATTTATGCAAGGAGTATTTGCCCAATAAAAGCAAGTTTTCACTCTGGATTGGAGGGGAATATTATTGTTGATTCAGATTAGAGACAGGAAATGAGGAGAAAGAAATTAACTTCGGCGCTAGAGAGGAACTAGGCTAGAAAAAAAAAATTCAGAAAGACAACAGCAACTTCAGCTGATATTGATGTGTATGAGGCAAACCAAAACAATATGGGATTGACAAAAAGTGAATTGCATAAAAAAATAAAGTAACTTCATTTGAGGTTATAATGCAGACATATACAAAAAAATGGATGAAATATTTTAGTTTCTGACCTTAGCCCTTTCTCCTCGGATTTATTTCCAAATAAATTAAAATAAGTATTTCTTAAGGCAGAATAAACCAGTCCTGAACAAGGTTCCTGAGTCCTATAATGCGCTAGACAGTGAAGATAACGAAGCATAAGGTGAATTAGGCAATGAGCAAAAGATACAATCACAACCCTAAAAACCCAATCTATCCTTACAAAGGAAGTTAAAATGAACAATCACATAAAACATTAAGATGGCAGATAATGTTATTAAATGAATAAATAGATTCTAAGACGAAAGTTTTAGGATCTCCCCTCCCAGAAGAGGTGAGAAAGTTTTTCTGCTTCCTTTGTTAATTTCCCCCTTATTCTCTTTTCCTATTGTTTCTCCTTTTGCTTTTTTTCTTATTTAATCCGATTTTCGCCATTTCTTTCAGTTTTTAGTTGATAGTTAATAGGTTATTTTAATTTAATGAGTAATTTTCGCGTGTGTTGTCAATTTATAGCTCTATTAATGTTTAATGGATCCCTCCGCAAGCTTGCTTCCGAGGACCCAGTTTTTCCCAATCGTTTTTTTTTATTTGTGGTATATTTAGTATAAATAAATGTTGATGACAATGATGAAAGAAATAAAAATGAAAAAGTCAGACTAAAAAGGAACAAAAATTATCAGAAACAGGATTACTGCCCCCTGAGCCCTCTAAAGGCTATACCTTCATTTACGTTCGACTGAAAACGATTTTTATTGAAGCAGTGTGTTCCATTCCAATCTATCCTTAGTGATCAAAGTAAATAATATATTAGTTCAATCATCTAAAAATTTAGAATCCTCAATAAGTGATCAGGAACGACACCGTTGACCAATCATAGGCAGCGCAATATGCGCTGCCTGAGTAAAGAACTATCTTGGCACAATTTATTATTTATTTGATTCTTTGTTTAGACCAGAGCACTTCGTATCGATGGAGTTGTCGTAGAAACTTCGAAAAGGGCTCATTCGATTGGAAGTTGGAAGGGCTCTTGCCCTTTTTAACAACCGAAAGTTATTGGAAGGCAAATAACCCCCCTTCAACGCCCACAATTTCTCCGAACACATCCAATCAAAATTTTGAGATAGCCATTTTGTTCAACGCAGTTGAAAGATGTGGAAAATATGTCTTTGAAGGGGACAATCTCCCCACAGGCCTCAAGGTAAGGGTTGTAATTTATGCCCTGGGGGCATATAAGGTTTTTTATAGAAAGCATTGTCGTAGAAACTTCAAAAGTGGCTCATTCGATTGGAAATTCAAAGGTCTAGTGTCCTTTTTAATAGTCGAAAGTGATTGGAAGGCAACTAGCCCCCCTCTCACGCCCACCATTTCCCCAAACACATTCAATCAGTATTTTGAGATAACCATTTTGTTCAGCATAGTTGAAATTACTGGAAATTAGGTCTTTGATGATGATAACCCCCTTAGAGCCCTCAGGCAAAGGGTTGTAAGTTATGTCCTTGGGGCATATAGTTTTTACAGAAAGAGTTGTCGTAGAAACTTCAAAAAGGGCTCATTTGATTGGAAATTGAAAGGGCTAGTGCCTTTTTTAATAGTCGAAAGTGATTGGAAGGCAACTAACACCCCTCTCACGCCACCATTTCCCCAAACACATCCAATCAAAATTTTGAGATAATCATCTTGTTCAATTTAGTTGAAAGTTCTGAGATTATGTCTTGAGGATGACAAATCCCCAGGGCAAGGGCTGTAAGTTATGCCCTGGGGGCATATAAGGTTTTTATAGAAAGTGCTGTCGTAGAAACTTCAAAAAGGAAATTCAAATTGGAAAATTGATTGGAAATTCAAAGGACTAGTGCCATTTTTAATAGTCGAAAGTGTTTGGAGGGCACCTAACCCCCTATCACGTCCACCGTTTCCCCACCGTCTGTTCAATTTAGTTGAAAGTTCTGGGAATTATGTCTTTGAGGATGACAAACCCCCCACACCCCTCAGGGCAAGGGTTGTAAGTTATGCCCTTGAGGCATATAACGTTTTTATAGATAGAATTGTCATAAAAACTTCAAAAAGGGCTCATTCAATTGGAAATTGAAAGGATTAGTGCCCTTTTTAAAAGTCGAAAGTGATTGGAGGGCAACTAACCCCACTCTCATACCCACCATTTCCCCAAACACGTCCAATCAAAATTTTGAGATAGCAATTTTGTTCAACGTAGTTGAAAGTCTTAGAAATGAGGTCTTTGAAGATGACACCCCCCCCCCCCAACAGCCCTAAGGGCTAGGGTTGTAAGTTATGCCGTGGGGGCATATAGGGTTTTTTATAGAAAGATTTGTTGTAGAAACTTCAAAGAGGGTTCATTCGATTGGAAATTGAAAGGACTAGTGCCGTTTTTAATATTCGAAAGGGATAGGAGGGCAACTAACCCCCTCTCACGCCCACCATTTCCCCAAATAAATCCAATCCAAATTTTGAGATAACCATTTTGTTTAACGTAGTTTAAAAGTCTGGAAATTAGGTCTTTGAGGATGACACCCCCCCCCCCCTAAAAAAAACCTCAGGGCAAGCATTGTAAGTCATGCCCTGGGGGCGCGTGAGGTTTTTACAAAAAACTTTTTCATGGAGTTTTAAACAAAAATTTTGTTGGTTCAAAATGGAAGTAACTAAAGCCCTTTTTAAGGGTCAGAAATGATTAGAGAGTGACTAACCCCCCTCTCATGCTCATCATTTTCTTAACCACATTCAATCAACATTTTGAAAATTTTGTAAAAAGTGATCGGAGGGCGAATGCCCCCCCCCACGCCCATCAATACCCCAAACACTTCCAATGAACATTTTGATATAGCAATTTTGTTGAACGTAGTTGAAGGGTATGGACATTATGTCTTTGAGTATGACAACCCCCAACAGCTTTCAGGGCTAAGGTTGAAAGTTATACCATTGGGGCATATAAGATTTTTATAGAAAGCGTTGTCGTAAAAACTTCAAAAAGGGCTCATTCAATTCGAAATTGAGAGGACTATTGCCCTTTTTAATAGTCGAAAGTAATCAGAGGGCAAATTCCCCTCACGCCCAACATTTCCCCAAACACTTCCAGTCAAAATTTGAGATAGCCATTTTGTTCTACGTATTTGAAAGATAACAAGGTTTGAGGATAACAAATCCCCACAGCCCTCAGGGCAAGGGTTGTAAGTTATAGCCTGGGGGTATATAAGTTTTTTTTATAGAAAGCATGATCATATAAAGTTTAGAGGGAGCTCATTTGATTGGTAAACATACGCTCTAGTGCTCTTTTTAAGAGTCAAAGTGATCGGAGGGCAGCTATCCCCCCTCCACACACAGACACGTCGTATTGTCCCGAAATGCATCTAGAAGAAATTTTGAGTTATGCCCTGGGGGTATATAAGTTTTTTTTATAGAAAGCATGGTCATATAAACTTCGGAGGGAGCTCATTGGATTGGTAATCAGACGCTGTAGTGCTCTTTTTAAGAGTAAAAGTGACCGGAGGGCAGCTATCCCCCCTTCAAACAAACACGTCGTATTGTCCCGAAATGCATCTAGAAGAAATTTTGAGATAGCCATTCTATTCAAAATAGGCAAGGGTTGTAATTTATGCTCAGGGGGTATTTAAGGTTTTTATGGAAGGGATGGTTGTTTAACTATAGAAGAGGCTCAGTGTTGTTTCCCTGAAAAGACTACGTCAACATAAAAATGAACAGAAATTAATTAAAAACATTTTCCCACAAAATAAGTTTTCAAAAAAAAGTAAAGAACTCCATTAAACAAAAACGAACAAAAATAGAATCAAATAGCCTACCAAGTATACAACTAGAGCAAATCAGTATCAATAAATAAATGAAATCCAAAACAAACAGAAATTAAAAGAAGTCATATTTTTTTAACAATTTTTTTTTTTGAAAACAAAGATAAAAAACCAATCAATGATGCAAGAAATTACAAATAATACGGCACATTCCGATAAAATCCCCCCCCTCCATCTTTTATAAACAGCTACGTACCAGAGTACAATTGAAGTGTTAACAGGAAGAAAACAGTTAGTAAAACTGAATTCCAGTTCTTCCTACATTTAACAATACTTCACAGCCCAGCATTGCCTCCAGGGAAAAAAAATTCCAATCCTTTAAAGAAGTCCCCCCAACATCCGGTGGGGGGGGGGCGTGTGTGTTAATCTAATTTATTAGATGTGTGTTTATCTAATAAAACACACATTCAGGTTTTTGTGTCTAGAGGAATAAACTGAACTATAAAACCAGCAAAACAAATTCTTACTATTTGACATTAATGTAAAAAAAAACTGGAAGCAGATGGAAGGAATTTAGCAACAAACCACTCAACTTTATTACGATCATGGATCCTATACTAGTTCTAGGATGGCAGCATTTTTCTTCCCCTCAGAGAATACAGTCTAGGACTTGTTTTATGAATGTCCTCATGGATAAATTGTGAACTTTAATTTGACTTGTAGAATTTAAAAGCTTCTAGTTTCTCTTTCTATTTTATGTCTACAGTACACAGCATCAGAGCTTTAGCACTGCTGTTTTACACAGTACTTTCAATTCTTTTTTGAATATATTCATAAAAAAAAGAATAAAAAGGGATAGATAAGATATGGTTTCATTTCCACAATGACTTTCCCAATTACAAATGCCATAATTGCATTGCTTGTCACCCAATAGAAAAAAACAATAAAAGACAATAATACAATACAAACAATAAATGTAATAAATAGTCAAACTCAAAGACTACTAACAACAATGATTGTCTGAAAACTAAAATCAGAAAAAAACACTAGAAAGAAAACAACAACAACAAAAAAACATGGTAATATTTGCCAATTCGAAAAAGGTAAGGAGCGAATACCTATGTTCACGGCCTCTCCGACTGCAAGGGAACTCAGGAAGTTTTATTGAATGTTTCAAAATAGTTTAGCTCTAGGAATAGACAGAAGAAAAAATCTAGAACACGGGTGAGAGAGAAACCTATTCTTTTAATACAGATCTAAAAGGAATTAAAAACAACTAGCGCCATTGGCAGTATGGGGTTTCCCGGCACAACCAGAAAACTAAAAACAAGCTGAGAAGATAATTTTAGAAAAATTGGATATAGTTTTAATTTACTTAAATTTGATTTTTAATAAAAGGTCTGTGTTTCTTTAGTCAATCTGAATTTTCGGAAAGCGAGTAGATATTTCAATTGTAAGCTGTTTTTTTTATCAAACAGTTCGTGGTAACGAACTGTAAGTAAGGAGCGACCCGGCTCAATGGTAACCGAAACTCTAGAAAACGGTATCAAACATCAAAAGAATCAGATTTTAATGCAGATTTCAAATATATAACTTTCATCAAGTTTGATCCTACCGATCAAAAGTTAGGCGCCTGAGAAAATTTGGCTGATTTTCGAAAAAAGGGGGAAAGACCCCCTAAAAGTTATAGAACCTTAATGAAAATCACACCATCATATTCCGCGTATCAGAGAACCCTACTGTAGAGGTTTCAAGCTTCCATCTACAAAAATGTGAAATTTTGCATTTTTTGCCAGAAGAAAGATCACGGGTGCGTGTTTATTTTTTTGTTTTTTTTTTTCCCCAGGGGTGATCGTATCGACCCAGTTGTCCTAGAATATCGTGGGAGGAATCACTGGAACGGAAATTAGAAGTTCTTGTGCCCTTTTTAAGTGACCCAAAAAAATGGAGGGCAACTAGGCCCCCTCCCACGCTCATTTTTTTCCAAAGTCACCTGATCAAAATTTTGAGATAGCCATTTTGTTCAGCATGTTCGAAAATATTATAAGTATTTCTTTTAGGATGACTTAATCCCCCGAAGTTCCCGGGGGGGGGGCGAACCCCCTAATAAACGTATTAAAAATATATGAATATAGAAGTTCGTTACGTAAGTTAATTCGTAAGTTACGTATATTTATTACTAATAAAAACGTTCGTAAATAAAACTAAAGTTTCGAGAAAGCCATTTCACTAAATAAAAGTAAATTAAATTTTGTTGTAATTATTCATGTACGGTGAGCCAAGATCAAAACCTGCATTTATTCAAAAACGGTCAAAAATTAAATAAAAAAAAAACACAAGTTTTTTTTAACTGAAAGCAAGGAGCGACATTAAAACTTAAAACGAACAGAAATTATTCCGTATATGAAAGGGACTGTCCCCTCCTCAAAGCCTCGCTCTTTACGCTAAAGTTTGACTCTGTCTCACAACTTTATTTTTTAAAACAATAAAAAACATTAGCGTAAAGAGCGAGGCGTTGAGGAGGGGACAGCCCATTTCATATACGGAATAATTTGTGTTCGTTTTAAGTTTTAATGTCGCTCCTTACTTTCAGTTTAAAAACTTGTTTTTTTTTTATTTAATTATATTATAGAACTGATAGGGTTAGGTTAGCATTGAGATCCCAGTATTTCCACAACCCTTGAATTTGTAGGGGATTCCCAGGAATTCCCCAAAAGAAAATTACTCCAAGGTCTCCTTGAAAATTAACGCTAACGAAAATTGATTATATGTATTTTGTGTTAACGTGTCCGTATTTACGAACGTTAATTTTTGGCAAGATTTGGGAGAAGCCAATTTTCTTTTCGGAAATTTGAGGAGACGCCAAGACTCAGGGATAGTGGAAGCACTGTGTAGAGCACAGGTTAGTTACAATGCAAATATAGACAAATATGCCTAGGGTGACCTTTAGTAAAAAGTGGGTCTTCTTTACCCTAATGTATAGCAATGGTGAAAATAAAGAAGAAAAGAAAATTCGAAAAATTAACTGTGTGTGATTTTCAGGGTATTACCAGATAACGCGGGTTTTTTTTCTATGACACGAGCTTGAGCTTTCCATGATCAGTTTCCTCTTGACGGAAACCAAACACTGACCCGCAAGGGCGCCATTTTGATTAATACAAGGGCGAAGATACAAATCTGCAGCGTTGCGGTCGCAAAGAGGCAAAACAATTTATGAGCATTCTAACTATTACACACTAAATTGTCAAACTACAAAATGAGCAAAACAAGCAGCAAAAGATGCTATCAAACCAAGCTACAGAGCCTAGGAGAGCTAGGAAAATCACGGGTACTACGTGCGCATTTTGAGTTTTTTATAGTTTAAATTTTATAGTGTATTGGTTTACCAAATTTAGTTTTTAAGCAACTTTGACTGGTGCAACACACACAAAAAAAAACTCAAACCTTTAATTTGAAGATTGTAACTTAAAAGGGCAATTTATGGTCGTATATATTTTTGGAATGACGTTTATATTGGTGTATTTTTAATATTTTCCGGATTTTGTTGTGCATTGTTCATAATTGTGAACAACAGATATTCATAGTCACGCCAAAGAGAAAAGGTGTTGAAAGCACTTCGCTCTCTCACTCTCTCTCTCTCTTTTGAAAAAGCTGACATTTTTCGACAAATGAAGTATACCAGCGAAGACTGCAAAATACTTTACGAGACCTCACAGCAGGGGAGCTATCAAAGGAAATCAAATTAGGTTGATAGAGAGATAGCTTACTGTATCACGTTTTTCATCGTGTTCATCTTTGACAATGAAAATCATGTCAAACCGAGACAGGATAGTGGGCATGAAGTCAATGTTCTCTTCGCCCTTCATGTCATCCCAACGTCCAAAAACTGAGTTAGCTGCGGCTAAAACCGAACAGCGAGAGTTCAGTGTTGTTGTTATTCCAGCCTTTGAAAAAGAAAGAGAAGTAAATAGTGATAAATTACGAAGGTTAGCAGACCGTAAGAGAATAAAAAGAAGAGAGAGAGAAAGAAAGAGAGATTTTATGTGAATTCGTAAAATCATATAAGCAGTTTGAGGATACTAGCTCAAATTCGATGTCACTACACTCTTATAAAAAGATGCAGTCAAGCCTAGAAAATGAGAATAATTAACAAGTATGCCCTCCAACGCGACCCATCTCAAAATTTGACTTGTTTGGCATCATATTTCGAACTGCTAAACTAATTGATAGCTATATACTAGCTTTCAGAAAATATACAATTTAAGGTAATTTTGGGTTGAAATACTGAAAAAATTCAGCTTCTGAAAAAATTCTGCAATTAGATAGTTTTTTATCCCAAATTAATAACTGGATTTTTATTGACTTCCTTTGTCTTCATCAACACTAAATTTTGCAAATAAGTTTTCTTTAATGAAACTGCAATTTCTATGAGAAAAAAAATTCGCAGTATGATCTATAAGGATCATGATAGGCGACATATTTTTTTTATCACTTAACTGTTAAATCGATTTCTTAGCTTACGGTAGGAAATAATTTATCTTAATTTACATACGAATGTCTATCTCAGACTCTCAAAAATCACACCTGATTATATATATATATATATATATATATATATATATATATATATATATATATATATATATATATATATATATATATATATATATATATATATATATATATATATATATATATATATATATATATATATATATATATATATATATATATATATATATATATATATATATATATATATATATATATATATACTTCTAAAATCACCACCTAAAACTATTTAAAAAATACTCGAGGAATAAACCAACTCTTAAATTTATTTCTCGCACTTATCATTCTAAAATTGAAGGTTTTTCGACAGAAATGCCTTTGTACCAGTCCTAATGACAAACGCATAAAAACTGCATGATTTCAGACACGCAATCCACCGGCTTAAGAAAACAAAACATAGAAAAAAATGATGCATTCATCACGAATGTAAACACTTTCTTGCATTATTTAAAAAGTTTTTAAAAGAAAGTTATGTTTAATTAGCAACAAAAACAAAGATTTTAAACATGGCATTTTAATTATATGGGTGAGAGGTCAAATTACTCTTTAGGACAGGAATAATGATTCAGCAAAGGAATGACTGAAACATGATAAATATACACAAATATACCTAATTCCCTAGAACATATGACTAATGCCTAAAAACACACGTGAAATTACAATGCCTCTTGAAAACCCAGGCGAAAAAATATATCCATATACATACATATAGAAAATGAATTGAGATTGAAAACTAACAAAGTATGACAAAGGAAAATATCAAAAGTTCATTGATAACACAGTACTACCTGGAAGTTTGAAAATTAATCAACTAAATATAACGGCGCTAAAAGTCCGAGTGAGTGATATGGTAACTCTGCCATAAGCCTTATTTAAAATTGTATAAAAATGATGTCATTTCATTTCTTGATAGATAAGTCTATCTGTCATACGTCCATACGTCATTCCTAGGGCAGAATTAAGGTAAATAGTCATAGGACTAAGGGATGAAAGATTAGATTGATTTTGGGTTCACGCGTGCCAAACAATGTCCACTGGACTTGTATGCTAAATCTGGGACTGAATTTGCTTGGACCCTCAGGCGATGAACAAGTGAAACCTAAGCCTAATAGGCTTGGCCGCTTGTCGTCTAAAGGTGGAATACCATGTCATAGGATTGACACATGACCAACAAGCCCCTGGAGTCGCAGCCGATTGGTGAAACCTATAGTTTTCCATGTGTTTGGTTAAATGGCACGGGTAAAGGGCGGGAGTAAGTATGACTCTTATTGGACAAATACTTAATTCCAAATAATGGTGGTTAAGGTTTTAGAGATGACTCAGCAAGCACTCTCAATTTCCTGCTGCATCATTAAGACCTTACTTATAGAATACAGATGCGCTAATACTAAACATAAATATTTGAAGGATGGGTCAATATTATTAAACGAATAGCTTTTGTTTTTGCAACATAAAAAAACAGCTTAAAATAGAGTAATTCATTTTAAGCTGTGCTTCATTTTAAAATTCAAACGAAATAACTATAGTAATTTTAAGAGTCACTGTAGAAGACTTTTCTAGTCACGTGAGAAAAAAAAGTTTAAATTATAGCAAGTAAAACGTAAAAATATTAAAAAAAAACTAGTTTTAAAAGTAGGAAAAGAATTCAAAAAAGGGCAAAACGCTTATTCATTCCTACTAAATCTGACATGTGCTTGAAAGAGAAAGTGCCCTTATATGATTGCCCAATACCGAGGAACAGGAACAAAAACACCCCAAGACAAAAGGAATGATAGAGAAAAATAAGGCTGTGATTTATAGGCGTTATATGGGACAAATCGAAAATCACAACTTTAATTTAAATAGATTATCAGATGCCAAACTATCACTATTAATTAGCACAATCCGATGAAATATTTTTTCTTTCAACCCTTTCGTATAGGAGGGGTGGCCGTAGAAACTTTGGAGGAATTCATTCGATCGGAAATTAAAAGTTCTAGCTCACTTTTGTAGAGATGAAAATGATTGGACAACAACCCCGGAATTATTCCAAGAGGAAGACATATTTCATTTGGACGGGGTGGGTGTTAGGGGTCACAAAAAATGGCCAAAAAACTCTACATTCGATTGGCTCGAAACTTATCTCCCGAAGTCTTTCGGTTAAGGGGATTCAAATGAAGAAGAAGAAAAAAATTACCCCACCCAAAAACGGGGCCCGATAAAGCGCCGATAAAGGACCATAAACATTTTCTACCTGAATAGGAAGAAAATATATAACTGCAGCTCCCTGGACCAAGGGACCATAGCGTACAAACACAATTTTAGTTTGGAGACACGAACCCCCAAAAATTAGGGGCCCGAAACGATTCAAACTTGTTTTGCGATCAGCTTGAAACTTATATTATTAAGTCCTTGGGCCACGGGGAACCAAAAGCACAAAACAGAACAGTAAATTTGGTTCTCCCGAAAATGGGGATAAAAAAAAGAGGCAAAAATCTTCTTTTAGTTGGGGCATCAATCCCCAGAATGGTCCAAAACTTTTTGCGGTTGGCTGGTAATCTTCAAGAATCGTATTCTGGGCCAAGGAACCAGACATTTTTCTTAAGGGGGGAGGAGGGTGTTAGAGGGCCCGGAAACGAGCCAAAACATTTATTGTCCCTCATCAGTTTGAAATATAAAGCCGTAAGTCCTTGGCCCAAGAGCAAGTCAATATAAAAAAATGGCTAGGGGACATGATCCCTGCCAAAAATGGGGACTCAAAAGGACCAAAAACTTTCTTCTAATCAGCTCTAAACTTACATCATTGAGACCTTGGGACTTCAAAAAAAAAAAAAAAGCTAATTCCCCGAAATAGGGCCAAAAAACCTATTTTTCAGAACAGATTTGAATTTAAACTTTCCTGTGCTATTTCCCTGTCTTCTTGATCCAAGGGCTTAAGGATTTAAGTTTTAACAAAATCAGAAAAAAATGTGTTTGGCCTGTAGTCCCAAATAGTAAGTGTGGGGGAGGGGGGCTTTTCCTTAAACCATCCTTCACATTATGGTCCTTTGGGCCGAGAGATTTTCGTCAGTAAGTTTCAAACTGATCCTTGTAAATTTGAAGGCAATATGGGGAAAACGTCTTATGGGCCTTTTTTGTGTCACAATTGTAAGAAGGACCCTTGCCCCAAACTAAGATTTTTCTTGTATATTAGTATCCACTTGGTCAGGGACCTAAGGTTTTAAGTTTCTAGTCGTTCAGAAAATAGGTTTGTTGGCCCTTTTTAGGGCCCTATTTTCAGGCAAGCCGATATTTTTTTCTTTTTTTGTAAAATTGAGGTGCTCTTGACTCAAGGACTTTAACAGGCAAGACTGAGGCTTAAAAAAAAAAAAAAAAAAAAAAAAAAAAAAAAAAAAAAAAAATCTGAAGCCACTTTTGTAGGTCCTTGCCCCCAACCTAATTTTCTTTTCTGTGTATGAATGTTCCCTAGGCTCAGGAGCTTACGGGTGCAAGGTTCAAGCCTTTGGAAGAATTTTTTTTGTCCCTTTTTTGGCAAATTTTTTTTTCGGAAGGAATCCATTGTTTCATAAATTACCAAATATGAATATTTTAAACAATCTATCTACTTTGATAAGTCCTGTAATCTCGATTATGATGACATTTTCTTTCCTTTTTTTTCTTTGCGGTTGTTATCGATGTTTAGCAAATAAAATCCAGACAGGTCAACATATATATTGTCTTCAGTAAAACGCAGAACACGTGACATTCAAGTCGTTTATAAAAATTGAAGAGGGTAGCGCAACTTATTTACAGCAGCTCTTATTTGTAAACCTTGGTTATCCTTGTGATACTATTTATGTTGTTGTTTTGTTGATAATTTTATGACAGAAAGAGACTAAGGCATCGGTCTAGTGCATGACCACTTCTAAAAGAAACACTATACAATTCAGAAAACTACTTTAAAACGTTTATTTATATTATATCCAAAGACTGGTTCGCTGCACTTTACCCGCTTCAATTGACAAATATAGAGCCCAAATTATATATATATTCATTCAATTTTCAATAAAATGACTCTTTTTTTCTTATTAATTTAAACGGCAAACGGTAAAAAAGTGGCGGAAAAAAAGTGGCTATTGAAAATACAATGAGCATATACAATTTGGGCAACCGTAGATGTTTGTCCATAAAGAGGGTAAGGGAAGGAGGTGAAGTGAAGCAAAGCAACCTTTAGAAAAGATATAAGTAAGAAGCCTATAGAATGTTTCAAGATAGTTTTCAGAATTGTATAATGTTTCCTTTAGAATTGGTCATGCACTTGACCGATTAAAGAAACGTTCTGAAAAAAGAGCTCACTTTCGCAATAGAGATAGTTTGCTGTTCCATAGCTTCGTGAATAGCAACACGGTCGTCTTCTCTCATTTTGTCAAATTCATCGATGCAGACAACGCCTCCATCAGCTAAAACCATGGCCCCTCCTTCCATCACAAAATTTCTCTGAAAAGCAAAAAACAGAATTATGAAATAGTAAAAATAAAATTGATAACAATGAGGCTTTTTTTTGAAGCAAAGAAACACAAGGATTTCCGTCCCAAACAGATGCTAGGAAATAGGGAGATGCCCCCTCTACGCAAATAGAGATGCCGTAATAACTCGTGACGGGGCACCATATATGGGCATAGACGCACGTGGTTTATGGTTTTTGTCAGTGAGAATGAAAAAACTGGAATTTTGTCACATTTATGTCTGTTTTCATGGATGGTTATGTATGTAGGTCGATTTATTTTATGTTTTTCAATTATTTATTATGGTTTTGTCAGTAAGAATTTGAAAAAACGGGAACTTTCTCACTTTTATGGATGTTTTTATGGTTTTTGTAAGTGAGAATTTGAAAAAACAGGAACTTTGTCACATTTTTGTCTGTTTTATGGATTTTGTCAGTGAAAATAGAAAAACAGGAACTTTCTCACTTTCATGGATTATTGAGTCATTAATCAAATTGTTTCCGGGCAAGGTTAATTAATGTCTGAAAGATGACGTCAAGTTACTCAACGTCTTTGATTCATTTCCAAAGAGAATGTTTCCTGAGCAAAGTTTAAATCACACATTACAGATGATGTCATGATTGATTGATTGACATGGAAGGGGAATTAAGTTGTTGTTTCTAAAGAGAATTGATTCACGAAAGGAGAAATAATTTGTTATTTCTAAAGAGAACTGTCTCCGAGCGAACGTTTAGATCCTAGCGATGAATTGTTTTAGCGCGGGAATCAGGCTTCCAAGTAATTTGAAATGTGACAGCGCAGTGATGCCAAAACAAAAGGAACTAGCTGATATTACGTTTCGGGATTATTCGGGAGAAACCGTTTTAGCCATTTTAGGGAATTATTTTGGCGAAACAGTTAGAGACATTTTAAAAGATGATTTAAAAGATGATTTTAGAAGAGAATTTGAGGGTAAAACTCTGTGGTCGTTATAATACACAAGTTGTATTTTAACAGTGTCGTGAGGTCCCCTACCCCAACCCCAAAGGGTTCCGATCCCCCGCCCCCAACCCCCAAGGGTCCCAAATCCCCCTACCTCAACCCCGAAGGAAGCCCCCGGTCCTCAAGGGTCCCCCCAAGCCCCCAAAGGGCCCCCAGACCCCCAAAGGCTCTCCCTGGGCCCCCAAAGGCCCTCCCCCGGTCCCTAAAGGTCCACCGGGCTCCCAAAGGACCAATCGGCGCTCAAAGGCCCCCCAGACCCCAAAAGGCCCTGCCCGGGCCCCCCAAAGGCCCTCCCCGGTCCCCAAAGGTCCACCGGGCTCCCAAAGGACCATTCGGCCCTCAAGGGCCCCCCCGACCCCCAAAGGCCCTCCCCCGGTCCCCAAAGGTCCCCCGAACCCCCAAAGGCCCTCCCCCGATCCTTAAAGGCTCCCCAGGCTCCCAAAGAGCCCCCGAACCCCCAAAGGCCCTCCCCCGGTCCCCAAAGGTCCACCGGGCTCCCAAAGGACCATCCGGCCCTCAAGGGCCCCCAGACCTCCAAAGGCCCTCCCCGGGCCCCCAAAGGCCCTCCCCCAGTCCCTAAAGGGCCCCCGGGCTCCCAAAGGACCACCCGGCCCTCAAGGGCCCCCCGGATCCCCAAACGCCCTCCCCGGGCCCCCCAAAGAGTCCCCGCTCCATTTTTTAATACTTTTTTATGGCTTTATTATATCTTTTCAGAACAAGTTCCTTTCCTAATGTCCCTTCTAAACCCATTTTCCAACTTGAAGTACTTATCTTTTTCACCCGCAACTATACTTTACAGCTTTTTGGATACCTCAACACCAAGAAATACTTTTCAAGGACCATTTCAGAAAAAGTTACTTTCTTAATGTCCCTACTAAACCCATTTTGCAACTTGAATTACTTATCTTTTTCACAACGACTATACTTTACATGCTTTGGGATACCTTAACAACAAAAAATAATTTTCAAAGAACATTTCAGAACAAGTTACTTTCTTAATGTCACTCCTAAACCCATTTTCCAACTTGAAGTACTTATCTTTTTCACTCACAACAATACTTTACAGCTTTTTGGTTACCTCAACACCAAGAAATATTTTTCAAAAGTCATTTCAGAACAAGTTACTTTCTTAATGACCATCCTAAACCCATTTTGCAACTTGAAGTACTTATCTTTTTCACCCGAAACTCTACTTTACACATTTTTTGATACCTCAACACAAACAAATACATTTCAAAGACCATTTCAGAGCAAGTTACTTTCTTAAGGACCATCACAAGCCCATTTTCCAACTTGAAATACTTATTTTTTTCACCCTCAAATATGCTCTACAGATTTTTGGATGCATCAGAATCAAGAAATACTTTTTAAATACCATTTCAGAGCAAGCTACTTTCTTAATGTCTCTCCTAAATCCTTTGTCCGACTTTAAGAACCTATCTTTTTCAGGCAAAACTATACATTACAGCTTTTTGGATACCTCAAAACAAAAAAATAATTTTCAAAGACCATTTCAGAGCAAGTTCCTTTCTTAATGTCCAGCCTAAACCCATTTTCCAACTTAAAGTACTTATATTTTTCACCTACAACTACACTTTACGGCTTTTTGGATACTTCAACACCAAGAAATACTTTTCAAAGACAATTTCAGAACAAGTTGCTTTCTTAATTTCCATCCTAAACCCATTTTCAAAATTGAATTACATATAATTTTCACCCACAACTATACTTTACAGCTTTTTTGAATACTTCAACACCAAGAAATACTTTTCAAAAGTCACTTCAGACCAAGTTGCTTTCGTAATGTCCATTCTAAACCCATTTTTCCAACTTGAAGTACTTATCTTTTTCACCTGCAACTATACTTTACAGCTTTTTTGATACCTCAATACCAAGAAATACTTTTCAAAGACCATTTCAGAGCAAGTAACTCTCTTAATGTCCCTCCTAGACCCATTTTCGAACTTGAAGCGCTTATCTTTTTACCCCAAACTATACTTTAAAGCTATTTGGATACCTCAACACTAAGATATACTTTTCAAAGATCATTTCACGGCAACTCGCCTTCTTAATGTCACTCCACACCCAATTTTACAACTTGAAGTCACTTTATTTCTCACCCTTAATTACACTTTACAGATCTTTGGATACATCAACACCAAGAAATACTTTTCAATAACCTTTTCAGAGCAATTAACTTTATTACTGTCCCTCCTAAGAAATTTTCCAGCTTGAAGTAATTATCTTTTTAACACAAACCTACACTCTACAGATTTTTGGATACCTCAACATAAAGAAATGCTTTTTAAAGGCCATCTCAGAGCAAGTTACTTTCATAATGCCCCTCCTAAACCCATTTTCAATCTGGAAGTACTTATCTTTTCACCCACAAAAATACTTTGCAGCTTTTTGGATAACTCAACACCAGAAATACTTTTCAAAGACCATTTCAGAGCAAGTTACTTTCTTAATGTCCATCCTAAACCCATTTTGCAACTTGAAGTACTTATCTTTTTCACACACAACTATATTTTACAGCTTTTTGGATACCTCAACACCAAGAAATACTTTTCAAAGACCATTTCAGAGCAAGTTACTTTCTTAATCTCCCTCCTAAACCCATTTTCCAACTTGAAGTACTTATCTTTTTCACCACGACTTTACTTTAAAGCTTTTTTGGTTAACTCAACACTAAGAAATACTTGTCAAAAACCAATTCAGAACAAGTTACTTTCTTAATGTCAATCCTAAACCAATTTTCAAACTAGAATTAACTATATTTTTTACAGTCAACTATACTGCACAATTTCTTACACCTCTATACCAAAGAATATTTTTCAAAAGTCATTTCAGAGCAAGTTACTTTCTTAATGTCCCTCCTAAACCCATTTTGCAACTTGGAGTACTTATCTTTTTCACTCACAACAATACTTTACAGCTTTTTGGATACCTCAACACAAAGAAATACATTTCAAAGACCATTTAAGAGCAAGTTACTTTCTTAATGACCATCCTAAACCCATTTTCCAACTTGAAGTACTTATCTTTTTCACCCTCAACTATACTACAGCTTTTTGGATACCTCAACATCAAGAAATACTTTTCAGAGACCATTTCAGAGCAAGTTACTTTCTTAATGTCACTCCTAAATCCATTTTCCAACTTGAAGTACTTAACTTTTTCACTCACAACTATACTTTACAGCTTTTTGGATACATCAACATCAAGAAATACTTTTCAAAGACCATTTCAGAGCAAGCTACTTTATTAATGTCTCTCCTAAACCCATTTTCCGACTTGACTTACTTATCTTTTTCACCACAACTAGACCATACAGCTTTTTGGATACCTCAACACCAAGAAATACTTTTCAAAGACCATTTCAGAGCAAGTTACTTTCTTAATGTCCGTCCTAAACCCAATTTTCAAATTGAAGTACTAATTTTTTTCATCCACAACTGTGCTTTACAGCATTTTGGCTACCTCAACAATAAGAAATACTTTTCAAAGACCATTTCAGAGCAAGTTACGTTCTTAATGTCCCTTCTAACCACATTTTGCACCTTTAAGTACTCATCTTTTTCACCTAATTTCGCAATGAAAAAGAAATTAGTTTTTAATCAATTATATTTTTCCCAATAATATAAAAATTTTCCACTACGGTTCAGATTTTTCTCAAAGGAAGGAAAAAATTTAAAATAATGTTCCAACTTCTCACAACGAAGTGAAGAAAAGTTTATGATCTCTTTGGCATTTCACAAAATAATATGCTATAATTCTAATTTCTCCAAGGAAAACAAACATCTTCCACTTAAGTTCCATATTTTACAAAGAAATAAAGAAATTTAAAGTTCAATTCTAATTTTTCGGTGGAAGATAGAAAAAGTAATACCATACTTGTGAATATTTTCATGGAAGATGAAAAGTTCTTGTTCAATTTAAATTTTTCTCAACGAAGTGAAGAAAAGTTCAAGTTCTCTTCTGAACTTTACCAAATAACACACTTCAATTCTAATTTAACCAGAGAAAACAAAAATTGTACACTTAAGTTCTTCATTTCACAGACAAAGAAATTTAAAATTTAATTCAAATTTTTCTAAGGAAGATGGAAAAGTAATACCATACTTGTGAATGTTTTCACGGCTAATAAAAAGTTCCTGTTCAATTTTAATTTTTCACTATGAAGTGAATAATAATTCAAGTTCTCTTGTTAATTTTCCAACAGAACACTCCAACATTATACTATCTACAGAGAAAATAAAAATCTTTGAAAGAATCTATTTATTTAAATTAGTAATTACGAAAGCCTTGTCTCTTGACAAAATTCTGTGGATGAAGTTAGAAAAGCACGGCCATAATTGTTTAGAATGCCACTGTTGATAAAAAGTTCTTGTTCAATGTGAAGCTTTCAATTTAGCGACGGGAGAGTAAAGTTAAAAACTGACTTTTAGCACGGAACAAGCAACAATACTCAATTCATCAGAGAAGATAAAAAACCACAACTTAATTTTTTTATTTCACAATGACATAAATAAATTTAAAGTTAATTTCTAAATGTTTCGGTTAAAGATAGAAAAAGTGATACTATACTTGTGAATATTTTCATGGAAGATTAAAATTTCTAGTTTAATTTAAAATTTCAAGAACGAAATGAAGAAAAGCTTAAGTTCTTTTCTGAATTTTACAAAAGAACAAAATTAAAGGCTAATTTCACCCGAAAAAATAAAAATCTTCTCCTTAATTTCTTAATTTCACAAAGACATAAAGAAATTTAAAGTTCAATTCTAATTTTTGGTGGAAGATAGAAAAAGTAATACCATACTTGTGAATATTTTCCCGGAAGATAAAAAGTTCTGGTTCAATTTACAATTTCCTCAACGAAGTGAAGAAAAGTTCAAGTTCTCTTCTGAATTTTACTAAAGAACACAATTCAATTCTAATTTCTCCAGAGAAAACAAAAATCTTCCACTTAAGTTCTTTATTTCACTAAGACATAAAGAAATTTAAAGTTCAATTCTAAATTTTTCGGTGGAAGATAGAAAAAGTAATACTATACTTGTGAACATTTTTCCGGAAGATAAAAAGTTATTGTTCAATTTAAAATTTCGTCAACGAATTGAAGAAAATTTAAAGTTCTCATCTGAATGTTATTAGAGAACACAGTTCAATTATAATTTCACCAGAGAAAATAAAAAACATCCACTTCTGCTCTTTATTTAACAAGGACATAAAGAAATTTAAAGTTCAATTCTAAATTTTTCCTTGGAAGATAGAAAAAGTAATACCATACTTGTGAGTATTTTCAAGGAAGATAAAAATTTCTATTTTAATTAATATTGTCGTAACATAGTGAAGAAGTTAAAGGTCTCGTCTGAACTTTCCAAAACAAAATACTTCAATTCTAATTTCTTCAGAGAAAATACAAATATTCTACTTCAGTTTTAAGTTCCCCAAAGAAATTAATAAATTTAAAGTCCTATTTTAAAGTTTTAGATGAAAGATAGAAAAAGTAATACTATGATTGTGTTTATTTTCCATGAAGATCAAAAGTTTCACTTTATTTATAATTTTTCTTAAGTTTGGTTCTGATTTTTCTCAAAGAGATTAAAAATTGTAATTTCTGTTCCAAATTTTTCATTTAAGATAGAAAAGTATATGCGTAGATTTTTTATATTTAACCTGAATAAATTTAACTACATTTTAACTCTGAGCTTTCTCGAAGAAGAGCAAAATTTTCAAGTTATGGTATGTGTTTTTTTAAACATAAGAAAATAATTAACTCATGTCTAAAGTATAGGCCTGAAAATTAAAAAACTTCCAATTCAGTTCATAATGTATCAATGACATAGGAATTTGATTTTCGGTTCTAAATTTTTCTTTTGAAGATAGGAAAATTTATACTATGATTGTGATTATTTTCTAGTGAAGATAAAAAGTTTCACTTTAATTCTAATTTTCTTAAATTCAGTTAGGTTAGGTTAAGTTAGGTTAGGTTAGGGTCGCCTACGCCCGCGTGCGGCCGTAGGATAGCCTAGCCTAACCTAACTCAACCTAGCCTAACCTAACCTAATCATACAGCTAACTTTTTGCATGTCTCTCACCTAACCTAAGGGAAGCGTACGTAGACTAAACTAGCCTAATCCAACCTAACTTAATCTAGCCTATTTTAATAATACTGGCCAGAAAAGTTTAGGCTAACTTATCATGAGTACTCATGATAAGTTATTATAACTTAACCTAACTTAAACAGGTAGAAATATTTCTATTTATGTATTAATATTTTTTTATGCTTACCCTAACCTATGATTTTGGAGGTTAGATGAATGAGTTTGAATGATTGTCTTTATTAATAGAACGAGTCACTCATTTTCTAATTGAAAAATCTAAGGTGTAAATCCATTAGACAAAGTATATAAAATTTAATTTAAAATTATAATAGAAGTTTAAATTTTTCATCTCTTTGAGATAATGCCAGAAGTGAAATGGAACCTTTTTATTTTCTTGCAAAAACTAGAAGAAAACTGAATTTTTTAAGTCTTTGGGAAATTAAGAATTTAAGTGGAAGCTTTTTCATTTCCATTGGTAAAACTCAGAATTGAGTGAAATTTCTTTAATTCTTTAACAAAATTCAAAAGAGAACTTAAACATTTTTCACTTCTTCTAGAAAACTCAGAATTAAAGTGATGCACCGAATATTCGTATAGTATAATAAAAATAAATATATTACTTTTTATATCTACTATGAAAAATTTGGAACATAATTTTGAATTTTTCATCTCTTTGCAAAGAATAGGAACTGAATTTAAGAAGATTAGAATTAAATTGAAACTTTTTATCTTCACTTGAAAATAATCATAACCATAGTATAACTTTTACAATCTTCCAAAGAAAATTTTAGACCCAAACTTTAAATTTTTATGTCATTGGGAAAATATGAATCGAAGTGGAAGATTTTTTCCTTTTCAGTTCTATAATTCAGAATTAAACTAACTACATTCTCATGTTTAAGAAAACTCAAAAAAGAACTTGAACATTCTGTGCTTTTTCTAGAAAAGTCTGAACTAAAGTGTAATTACTTTTCTTCATGTTAAATACACACAATCACTGTATAACCTTTTATATGAAAAATTTGGAACAGAACTTTCAATTTTTAATCTCTGTGAAAAATCAGAGCCAAACTTAAGAAAAATTAAAAATTAAATGAAACTTTGATCTTCATGGAAAATAAACACAATCATAGTCTAATCTTTTATTTCTTTCGTTTAAATATTTGGAATAGAAATTTAAATTTATTAATTTCAGTGTGTAAATTAAAACTGAAGTAAAATATTTGTATTTTATCTGAAGAAATTAGAATTAAATTATGTTGTTTGGGAAGGTTCAGAAGAGAACTTTAACTTTTCTTCACTATGTTGCGACAATAGTAATTAAAATAGAAATTTTTATCTTCGTTGAAAATACTCACAATTATGGTAGTACTTTTTCTATCTTCCAATGAATAGTTTTGATCTGAACTTAAAATTTGTTTGTGTCATTGTTAAATAAAGAGTATAAGATGATTTTTTTTATGTCCTCTGGTGAAATTATAATTTGACTGTGTTCTCTAATAACATTCACATGATAAATTTAAATTTTCTTCAAGTCGTTGACGAAATTTTAAATTGAACTAGAACTTTTTATCTTTTATAAAATCGTTCACACTTAGGATATTACTATTTATATCGTTAACTGAAGATTATATTATTTAAATTTATATATCTTTGTCTTTGTTCAATAAATATCATAAGTTAAATATATTATTTTCTTTAAGAAAAATTAATTTTCACGTCTTTTCTTTTGTAACTTTACGTAGAAAATTTGAAATTTTCTTAGCTTAATTGATTAAAGTTAAAATTGGACTATAACTTTTTATCTTCAGGGAAAATAATAACAATATT
The DNA here is from genome assembly GCF_049724085.1 of Artemia sp. Qi Xiang Cuo. Classification (NCBI taxonomy): domain Eukaryota; kingdom Metazoa; phylum Arthropoda; class Branchiopoda; order Anostraca; family Artemiidae; genus Artemia; species Artemia sp. Qi Xiang Cuo. Next base: position 34,151,399 of record NC_142800.1, on the reverse strand, counting down.
GGTATAACTTTTTATGTATTCCAACAAAAATTAGAATTTAACTGAAAATTTCTGTCTTTCATTTTGAAATTAAGAAATTAAGGGGAAGATTTTTATTTTTTCGGGAGAAAATAGAATTGACTTTTGTTCTTTTATAAAATTCAGAAAAGAACTTAAGTTTTTCTTCATTTCGTTCTGGAAATTGTAAATTAAACTAGTACTATTCATCTTACATGAAAATATTCACAAGAATAGTATCACTTTTTCCAATATTTAATCGAGACATTTAGAAATTAGCTGTACATTTATTTATGTCTCTGTGAAACAGAGAACTAAAGAGGAATATTTGTATGGTTTCATGATAAATTTGAAATGTATTTTGTTCTTTAATAATATTCAGTTGAGAACTTGAAATTTTATTTACTTCGCTGGAAGTTGTAAATTGAACTGGAAATTTTTATCGTCCGGGAAAATATTCACAAGCAAAGTATTACATTTTCTAACTTCCTCCGAAGAATTTAGAAATGTGCTTAAAATTTCTTTATGATAATTTGAATTAAATAACTTAAGTCAAAAATTTTTATTTCCTCTGGGAAAATTAGAATTTTCGAGTGTTCTTTTGTAAAATTAAGTAGGGACATTGAATTTTTCTTCACTTTATTGAGAAAATTAAAAATTGAACAGAAACTTTTCTTTTTCCATTAAAACATTCACAAGAATGGTATTACTTTTCCATCTTCCATAGAAAAATTTGAATTAAATTTTAACTTTCTTTATGTCTTTGTAAAATGAAGAACTTAAGTGTTAGATTTTTGTTTTCTCTTGTTAAATTAGAATTGAATTATGTTCTTTGGTAAACTTCAGGAGAGAACTTGAATTTGTCTTCACTTCGTAAAGAAAAATTTAAATTGTAGTATAAATTTTCTTCTTCCAAGAAAATATTCACATATTTTGTATTACTTTTCCACCTTCCAACAAAAAGTTAGAATTGCATATTAAATTTCATTATTTCCTTGTAAAATATGGAACTTAAGTGGAAGATGTTTATTTTTTTTGGTGGAATTAGAATTAGAGTATACTATTTTGTGAAATGCCAAAGAGATCATGAACTTTTCTTCACTTTGTTGTGAGAAGTTGGAACATTATTTTAAATTTTTTCCTTCCTCTGAGAAAAATGAGAGCCATAGTGTAACTTTTTTATATTATTGGGAAAAATGTAATTTATTAAAAACTAATTTCTTTTTCATTTGCGAAATTAGGTGAAAAAGGTAAGTACTTAAAGTTGCAAAATGGATTTAGGAGGGATATTAAGAAAGTAACTTGCTCTGAAATGGTCTTTGAAAAGTATTTCTTGGTGTTGAGGTAACCAAAATGCTGTAAAGTACACTTGTGGATGAAAAAAATAAGTACTTCAAGTCGGAAAATGGGTTTAGGATGGACATTAAGAAAGTAACTTGCTCTGAAATGGTCTTTGAAAGGTATTTTTTGGTGTTGAGGTATCCAAAAAGCTGTATGGTCTAGTTGTGGTGAAAAAGATAAGTAAGTCAAGTTGGAAAATGGGTTTAGGAGTGACATTAAGAAAGTAACTTGCTCTGAAATGGTCTTTGAAAAGAATTTCTTGATGTTGAGGTATCCAAAAATCAGTAGTGTGTAGTTGAGTGTTAAAAAAATAAGTACGTCAAGTTGGAAATGGGCTTGGGAGTGTCCTTAAGAAAGTAACTTGCTCTGAAATAGTAATTGCATTTTATTTCTTTGTGTTGGAGCCTCAGAATATGTATACATTTTAGTTGTGAGTAAAAAAGATACGTAATCAAAAGTTGATAAAGGGTTTAGGAAGGATATTTACAAATTAGCTTGCTCCGAAATTATTTTTGAAAAATATTCTTTTGTATTAAGGTGTAAGAAATTGTGAACTCTAGTTTAGGGGGAAATAGATAGTTACTTCAAGTTAGAAAATGGGTTTAGGATGGACATTAAGAAAGTAACTTGTTCTGAAATGGTTATTGAAATGTATTTCTTAGTGTTGTGGTAAACAAAAAGCTGTGAAGTATAGTTATAGGTGAAAAAGATAAGTGCTTCAAGTTGGAAAATTGGTTTAGGAGGGACATTAAGAAAGTAACTCGCTCTGAAATGGTCTTTGAAAAATATTTCTTGGTGATGAGGTAACCAAAATGCTGTATACTATTGTTGAGGGGGAAAAAGGTAAGTACTTCGAGTCGGAAAATGGGTTTAGGAAGGACATTAAGAAAGTAAATTGCTCTGAAATGGTCTTTGAAAAGTATTTCTTGGTGTTGATGTATCCAAAAAGCTGCAAAGTATAGTTATGGGTGAAAAGCTAATTACTTCAAGTTTGAAAATGGGTTTAGGAGTGACATTAAGAAAGTAACTTGCTCTGACATGGACTTTGAAAAGTATTTCTTTGTGTTGAGGTATCCAAAAAGCTCTAATGTGTAATTATGGGTGAAAAAGAAAGGTACTTCAAGTTGTAATATGGGTTTATGAGTTAAATTAATAAGGTGAGTTGACGTGAAATGATCTTTGAAAAGTATTTCTTATTGTTGAGGTATCAAAATAGCTTTAAAGTATAGTTTCGGGTAAAAAGATAAGCGCTTCAAGTTCTAAAATGGGTCTAGGAGTGACATTAAGAAAGTTACTTGCTCTGAAATGATCTTTTAAAAGTATTTCTTGGTGTTGAGGTATCCAAAAATATATAAATTATAGTTGCGGGTGAAAAAGATAAGTACTTCAAGTTGGAAAATGGGTATAGAAGGGACATTAGGAAAGCAACTTGTTCTGGAATGACTTTTGAAAAGTATTGGTGTTGAAGCATTCAAAAAGCTGTAAAGTAAAGTTGTGGGTGAAAAATATATGTACTTCAATTCGGAAAATGGGTTTAGGAGGGAAATTAAGAAAGTAAATTTCTCTTAAATTGTCTTTTGAAAGTATTTCTTTGTGTTGTGGTATCCAAAAAGCTGTAAAGTATAGTCGTGGTGGAAAAGATAATTGCGTCAAGTATGAAAATATAGTTAGGAGTGACATTAAGAAAGTAACTTGCGCTGAAATGGTCTTTGAAGAGTATTTCTTGGTGTTGAGGTATCCAAAAAGCTTTTAAGTATAGTTTTGGGTGAAAAACATAAGTACTTCAAGTTTGAAAATGGGTTTAGGCTGGACATTAAGAAAGTAACTTTCTCTGAAATGGTCTTTGAAAATTATTTCTTGATGTTGAGGTATCCAAAAAGTTGTCAAGTATAGTTGTGAGTGAAAAAGATAAGTAATTCAAGGCGGAAAATGGATTTAGGAGAGACATTAAGAAAGTAGCTTGCTCTAAAATGTTATTTAAAAAGTATTTATTGATTCTGAGGCATCCAAAAATCTGTAGAGCGTAGTTGAGGGTGAAAAAGATAAGTACTTCAAGTTGGAAAATGGGTTTGGGATGGTCATTAAGAAAGTAACTTGCTCTGAAATAGTCTTTGCAATGTATTTCTTTGTGTTGAGGTATCCAAAAAGCTGTAAAGTATTGTTGTGAGTGAAAAAGATAAGTACTTCAAGTTGGATAATGGGTTTAGGATGGTCATTAAGAAAGTAAATTGCTCTAATATGAATTTTGAAAAATATCTTTTGGTGTTAAGGTAACCAAAAAGCTGTAAAGCTTTGTTGTGGTGAGAATGATATGTACTTCATTTTACAAAATGGTCGTATGAGGGATAATAAGAAAGTAACTTGTTCTGAATGTTAATTTAAAAGTATTTTTTGGTGTTGAGATAACCCAAAGACTGTAAAGTATAGTCGAGGTGAAAAAGATAAGTAATTCAAGTTGGAAAATGGGTTTAGGAGGGACATTAAGGAAATAACTTGCTCTGAAATGGTCTTTTAAAAGTATTTCTTGGTGTTGAGGTATCCAAAAAGCTGTAAAGTGTAGTTGCGGGTGAAATAGATAAGTACTTCAAGTTGGAAAATGGGTTTAGAAGGGACATTAGGAAAGGAACTTGTTCTGAAAAGATATAATAAAGCCATAAAAAAGTATTAAAAAATGGAGAGGGGACTCTTTGGGGGGCCCGGGGAGGGAGTTTGGGGATCCGGGGGCCTTGGTGGGCCGGGTGGTTCTTTGGGAGTCCGGGGGACCTTTAGGGACCGGGGAGGGCCTTTGGGGGCCCTGGGAGAGCTTTTGGGGGTCTGGGGGGCCCTTGAGGGCTGAATGGTCCTTTGGGAGCCCGGTGGACCTTTGGGGACCGGGGGAGGGCCTTTGGGGGTTCGGGGGCCGTTTGGGAGCCTGTGGGGCCTTTGAGGATCGGGGGAGGGCCTTTGGGGGTCCGGGGAATCTTTGGGGACCGCGAGAGGGCCTTGGGGGGGCGGGGGGGCCCTTGAGGGCCGATTGCTCCTTTGGGAGCCCGGTGGACCTTTTGGGACAAGGCAGGGCCTTTGGGGGGCCCGGGCAGGGTCTTTTGCGGTCTGGGGGGGGCCCTTGAGCGCCGATTGATCCTTTGGGAGCCCGGTGGACCTTTAGGGACCGGGGGAGGGCCTTTGGGGGCCCGGGGAGAGCCTTTGGGGGTCTGTGGGCCCTTTGGGGGACCCTTGAGGACCGGGGGCTTCCTTCGGGGTTGAGGTAGGGGGATTGGAACCCTTTGGGGTTGGGGTAGGGGGATCGGAACCCTTTGGGGTAGGGGTAAGGGGATCGGAACCCTTTGGGGTTGGGGTCCGGGGATCGGAACTTTGGGGTCGGGTTAGGGGACCTCACGGCACTATTAAAATACAACATCTGTATTATAATGATCACAGAGTTTTGCCCTCAAATTCCCTTATAAATCATCTTTTAAATCATCTTTTAAAATGTCTCTAACTGTTTCGCCGAAATAATTCCCTAAAATGGCTAACACAGTTTCGCCCGAATAATTCCGAAACGTAATATCAGCTAGTTCCTTTTGTTTTGGCATCAATGCGCTGTCGCATTTCAAATTACTTGGAAACCTGATTCCCGCGCTAAAACAATTCATCGCTAGGATCTAAACGTTCACTCGGAGACAGTTCTCTTTAGAAACAACAAATTAATTCTCCTTTCGTGAATCAATTCTCTTTAGAAACAACAACTTAATTCCCCTTCCATGTCAATCAATCAATCATGACATCATCTGTAATGTGTGATTTAAACTTTGCCCCGGAAACATTTTGTTTCGAAATGAATCAAAGACGTTGAGTAACTTGACGTCATCTTTCAGACGTTAATTAACTTTGTCCAGAAACAATTTGGTTAATGACTCAATAATTCATGAAAGTGAGAAAGTTTCTGTTTTTCCATTCTCACTGACAAAATCCATAAACCAAACTTAAATGTGAGAAAGTTCCTGTTTTTTCATTCTCACTGACAAAAACCATAAAAACATCCATAAATGCGACAAAATTCCTGTTTTTTCAAATTCTCACTGACAAAAACCATAAAAACATCCATAAATGTGACAAAATTCCTGTTTTTTCAAATTCTCACTGACAAAAACCATAAAACATCCATTAAAAACATCAAATAAATTGACAAACACACATAACTATTCAAGAAAACAGACATAAATGTGACAAAATTCCTGTTTTTTCATTCTCACTGACAAAAACCATAAACCACGTGGTTCTATGCCCATATTTGGTGCCCGTCACGAGTTATTACGGCGTCTCTACTTACGCATTGTAGAGGGGGAGGAGGGTTCATAGGCAGCCCTTGTAACGGAACTTCTCCCGCCTGCCAAAATGTTTCAAGTGGACTAAATGTATAGACTACTAACATCAAATTTGATCTTTTGCATGCTTACTTATACTTACTCATTAAATAAAAAAAGTTTTTTTTAACTGAAAGTAAGGAGCGACGTTAAAACTTAAAACGAACAGAAATAACTCCGTATAAAAAAGAGGCTGTTCCCTCCCCAACGCCTCGCTCTTTACGCTAAAGTTTTTTTTTTATTGTTTAAAAAAAAAGAGTTGTGAGAAAGTCAAACTTTAGCGTAAAGATCGAGGCGTTGAGGAGGAAACAGCCCCAATCATATACGGAATAATTTCTGTTCGTTTTAAGTTTTAACATCGCTCCTTACTTTCAGTTAAAAAACTTGTTTTTTTATTTAATTTTTGAACGTTTTTGAATTAATGCAGGTTTTGATTTTGGCTCACCGTACATGAATAATTAAAACAAATTTGCATATTAATTTTACTTTTATTTGGTTAAATGGCTTTCTCGAAACTTGTTTAATTTTATTTACGAACGTTTTTCTTCGTAATAAATATACGCAACTTACGAATTAACTTACGTAACTAACTTCTATATTCATATATTTTTAATACGTATCTTAGGGGGTTTGCCCCCTAGTCAATACCTCGCTTTTTACGCTAAAGTTCGAATTTTGTTCCAATTCTTTAAAAATGACCACTTAATCATAAAGGCCATTAATTAGAATAAATAGCTCTTATGAAAGTACTAAAAAATCTTTGGCTTAAAGAGCGAGGTATTGACTAGGGGGTTGAACCCAATCATATACGTAATATTTTCGGTTCGTTTTAAGTTTTTATGTTGCTCCTTACTTTCAGTTGAAAAACTTGTTTTTTATTTATTTAGTTTCTGATCTTTTTTTAAACAATTCTGGGAAATCCGGCGCCCCCTTCATAGCAACGTCCCTTACCCCATGAAAACTTCCTCCGTGGAAGATCCTCCCACATAACCCCCGACACCCCCCCCTCCACTACCAGAAAAAATCCCCCCTCCTGAAAACGTCTGTATACTTCCCAATAACCAATACTATATGTTAACATTGGGCAAAGTTCATGACTTTCAGCCCTCCCCCCGGGGGGGATTAAGTCATCCTAAAAGACATAGTTATCATATTTTCGACCATTCTGAACAAAATGGTTATCTCAAAATTTTGATCGGGTGACTTTGGAAAAAAATGAGCGTGGGAGGGGGCCTAGTTGCCCTCCATTTTTTTTGGTCACTTAAAAAAGCCACTAGAACTTTTGGTTTCCGTTCAAATGAGCCTTCCCTCGATATTCTAGGACCATTGGGTCGATACGATCACCCCTGGGAAAAAAAACAACAAAAAAACAAAAAACAAATAAACACGCATCCGTGATCTTTCTTGTGGCAGAAAATGTAAAATTCCAGATTTTTGTAGATAGGAGCTTGAAACCTCTACAGTAGGGTTTTCTGATACGCTGAATCTGATGGTAAGATTTTCATTAAGGTTCTATAAATTTTAGGCGGTCTTTCCCCTTTTTTTCGAAAATCAGCCAAATTTTCTCAGGCGCGTAACTTTTGATGAGTAGAACTAAATTTGATGAAACTTATATATTTGAAATCAGCATTAAAATCTGATTTTTTTTTATGTATCTATTTGTATCAAAATCCCGTTTCCTAGAGTTTCGGTTACTATTGAGCCAGGTCGCTCTAAAAAAAAAAAAAAAATCAACAAAAAAAAAACGAAGAAAAAAAAACTGTGCATAGGCAAAGCTTGTCTGATACAAATTTATGACCAAAAAATTGATACAGCCGTAATCAGAATTGAATGAAATAAGATAAAACAAAATTAAAGACACGAAGTTGGGGATTGAATTATCCCCCACATTTTTTGCCTCGTGATCTAGTTCTTTTTTACCTTTTTTCTTCTCTCTATTTTTCTCAAAAAGTTAGCGCGAATTTAAAATAAAAGGCAAAACAGAGGCAGTGGTATCTTGAAGTAATGATACTTAAGAAGAGAAAAAAACGCCCACAAGCCCAAAGTATTTTTCCCCCAGCTGTCAACTTATCTCACGCTTTAGAGGCCCCTAGGGAAATTTGTTCTCTCCGTTAAAAAATCCCTGCAAAAGAAAAAAGAGACATAAACGGATAAAGAAAAAACCGAGATTATTAGGTAATATATCTTTTGGAATGAATGAACTTTTGTCCGCCAAACTTTTAAATTTCATGAGCCACAGAAAACAGAACAAAAAATTACCAAGGAAAATAATTATGGAGAAATGAAATTGAATGAACGAGATCCCCCCCCACCTTTCTCTAGTATACAAAAAACTTTTTTCAGAGTTAAAAAATCAACAAGGCTATCAATTCCACACAGGGTCATAATTTTACACGGAAACATCGACAGCAAGTGATTAAAAATTCGCATGAGCCGACTGGAACCAAAATTAGCAATTTTCACTTTTATTCAAACGATTTTTGGCAAAAAAAAATCCGCTGACGTTTCCCTTCAAACAACCGAAAAACATGAATATATGAAGTCCATTCCATCCCAGGTCGCTACAATTAGGATAAAATTTGAACGGCCCAAATTGAGATTCCAGCCGACTCACATCATGTTTCACATGGGATCACAACTCAATCTTATGCTATGGCTTGTCAATCCGACGTCAATAATCCAAAAGAAATTTTTACACAGCATAATTTTATAGAGGAGAACAAAAAAATGTCTTAGATTTTTTGCCAGTTATATAACGCTCGGCGGTTTGTAGAACAAAGACTTGGCTTCGAAAAAATAGCGAAAACAATTGCTGTATCGAAAGCTCAAATTTCCCCCTATGTGTGCATGTGAAAAGAAGCAGATACGTCAAATTAGGAATTTTTTTTTTTAGTTAACTCGAGAATAAAATGATGAGACAGAAGAAAATGGATTAGGTATACTGACGCAGCACGTTGTGTTTGAGGAGTGTATAGTAAATATTAATTTGCAAACAAAAGTTTCACATCTCTTTTGTATTAGGGCTAATAAATCTTCAAAACGAAAACCCAACAACATAAAACTGCCACTTGAGCAAAGAATCATTGCCCAAAAAGTTAGCTGCTACTACCAGGAGCAGAAAGTTCAACCTGACGGAGCTGAGTCAGTGCCACTGATAAGCAAATAGTTCTTTTTATCAGCTAAGAGCTTAAAATGAATATGACAATTTTTTGGTTCAGTTCCCCAATTTCTTTCACCGGTGTCTAATCTGCAGCCCTTGAATGTTTCCAGTTCAGCTTAACAAGCAATTTCAAGCTAATAGGAAAATAGCACTGATTAATGTTTTAGATAGTATTTACGGCGTATCGCTCTTAAACTACCCTTGAATAATGAGCTCAGGTAAACACAAGTTATTTTTTTCTGACGTAGTCTAGTAAACCCAGAAGGTTGAAGACTCGACTATCTTACGAACGGTTACCATCAACACCTTTCGTGATTAATATGAACATACGAAAAAAAACAACTTAGTAAGCACTTTCAGACTCGATTAAATACTTTCAGAAGTAGTTGAAGTTGGTAGAAAGCTAAAGCAATGAAACAGAACCTGACTCAAATTTAGACAAAACACAAGTAAACAAATTTTCTTTGTTTTTTTTTTGTTTTTTTTTACAGTCGCCCATATGAAGCGCAATCCATTGAAGAAGAAACAAGTTGAAAATATTGAGTTAAAAGTTTTAATTTATTTCGTACTCAGGCATTCAATTCCTTCGCTTTCTTCAAAAATAAAATTTTGCTTATAAATTAGGGCTTGTTTTGATTTACATGATTCAGCCGCAAAATCCACCAAATACGTATCTAAACAGTGAAAATGTTGTTAGTTAAAGTTGCAAATTAACGGGGACTTTAGGGTGGGCTCTAGATGTTAGACTAAGACCTCTAGGATTCATGCTGTAGCCGAGCTTGGACACCAGTGAAGACACATGGAGGAAGACTTGCAGAATTTTAAACAGTTTAAAGCTCCAAAAGAATGATATCAGACATAACAAAAGCTCAGTTGAAGATGAAAACCAAACTCGCTACCTTCTTAGAATTTTGTTTTAAGTGAAATTTAGAAGGAGAAATAAATTGTGAAGAGAATTTTTTATTTTTATTAGCCTTCTATAGCCATTGATTCGATAGGATCGTCAGTCATAAATTGAGCCCACGAAACAAACACCGGGAGGGGGGTGTCAAAAATCCTTATTCCAACAGGGAAAAATTATACTACCTTATGAAAAAAAAAGAACAAATTTAACCTGTTTATTAAGTCAAGATCATGTAGGAACTTGTAGGAAAATTTATACATGTGTAATGAGCGGTAGGGGACGTAGGAGGAAATTGGGAAATTAAATAACATCTTTGCATGGTTAGACTAACAGCTATTTCCTCTTCTGATCAAAAATAATCCCCCACGGTAACACAAGAGCTATATTGTTTCATGAATAAATAATACAGTATCAGCCTTTAGTCTACTTAATACACTGATCTACACTTATTTCTAAACGCTCCTCGCTTTTGACAAAAAAAATTCCAAAACTAGTTTGCAGACAGAACCTATTTGACTCTTCATGCAGAAATATATAAAACACTTCTGTCACTTAATACTTTGGAGTAACACCCGCAACCACCATAAACGGACGCTGACACCCCTTAAATATCTTTTTGTTAATCGTCTCACCATGACCAATGAAATGTCTACATTACAAAAAAAAAATCACAGAAATATGCAGTGAATATTTCACTCGAACCCCCTGTATTATCAAGTAACCATTGATTTTCCACACGACAGACATTTGAAAGTCTTGAACTTAACCCTTCGCGGCTTTAATGTCCAGTTACGAGATGCACGTTCAATTTTTTTTTTTTTTTACATTTATGTGAAACCTGTGGAGCCAAAAGTCGAAAAAAGGATTTCCCATGCTCTTAATAACAGAGATTTATACTTATAAATAGATGTTACTGATAAGAGAAATTTGCGAGAAAGAACTGCACGAGCTTATCGGTTTAAATTAATCTTTTTCGTCAGGTATGGTTACTGACAAAATGATCTGTGGTACATAGCACAAGTGAAAGGTGTTTGATATGGGCTCATTTTGATTTTGTTTATTGGAATACTAATTAGCTGATATTAAAGGTACCAGTAAAAAATTTCAGAGGATGGAGCTCGAAGAAGAAATTTGTCCATGAGGGAATGTAAGCTCAAAAAATAGTTACCATTTTGCCTAAAAAGAGCAGAAGATACAAATTGAGGTTCAAGATAGCAACTAGCCTTTTGTCAATTTAAGGTTAGAGGTCGAAAATCTGGATTGAGATCCTTTGAGTTATCAAATAGTACAATTTGAAATAAGAAATTGTTTGCACGCTTTGAACAGATTACTCAATATTTTTAGCTACATAAGAAATCAAGCGACGGCTTTGCTAACATTTTTTTCACAAAAATATGTTCGAGATACTACCCTCAGACCATCAAAAAAAGAGAAACCGGGTAAGATACCCGGAGGTTGTGAAAGGCTTTTCAGGGTGGACTGAAGTTAGTAGTGTTTACTTAAAATATGAAACAGCGATTGAGGAGTTAATACACAAACTACAGCAACAAAAACCACTAATTTCTAGTATCCGTATCGCTGCATTATTATTATTTTTTGTCATTTTTCCTAACTGTACACTATTTTTTGTTTATATTCATTTTATGTATATTAAGGGGGCGATCATCCACCTTGGTTTGTGTACAGTTAACTTCTGTGTAGTTTACACTTGCGTTTGACTTGTCCAGCACAAAAGCTCGAGATTCTTTTCGTGACACAGTACCACAGTTAAATTAAGCTTCTTTTAAATGTTGACACGGTCAACTCTTTAAAAGGTTAGCCATCACTCCTATTGGTCCTTCAAAAGGAACTATTTTTTTTCAGCAGAGAAAAAAAAGAACATGAAATTAGATCATCAATTCCCCCCTTCATTCCGTTGAGAAACATGTGCTCCTTGGGAAAACATTCCGCCAACTAGCGCTCAGTTTAACGATTCCTTGTCACCATCAAGTATCCCTGGGGTAGCGTTTTCGGGATAAAATTTTCAGCGCTAAGAGTATAATTTACAATTCAAAAGGGAGAAAAATATTCTCTTTCCAAAAGAAAAGAATTGAATGGTTTGATTTGGAAACTCAGAATTTATTGAAGAAAAGATAACAGCCGAAGTGTTTGTAATAACTGAGAATTTATGGAAGAAAAGATAATGGCCTAGGTTTTATGTTGATGAAGGGCTGCCTGAGAAAAAATCCATGTGCCTTTCATCTATTATTTATTTATTTGATTTTCGATTGTTAGGGTACTTCGTAAGGAAGAGATGGTCATAGAGACTTCAGAAAAGGCTAATTCGATTCGAAACTGAAAGTTCTAGTACCCTTCTAGAGTCAAAAGTGATTATAGGGCCCCTCCTGTATAGGACTCTTTTAATAACCACCTCCTCCCCGGTGACTCCCCACTACGTCCGATCAGAATTTTTTGATTTTGTTTAGAATAGTGTAAAGGTCCGATAACTGCAATATTTCAATGAAATTTCGCTCTTTTATGGAATTAAATTAAAAAAAAAACTTTTTCAACAAAATAATTTTTTTTAAGTAAAGAACTCCATTAAACCAAAATGAACAAAAATAGAATCAAATAATCTACCAAAAATACAACTACCACAAATCAGTATCAATAGATGAATGAAACCCAAAACAAACATAAATTAAAATAAGTAAAACTCAAAACGAGCAGAAATTAATATGAGTAGGGTTCTAAATCCCAAGCTTTCTAAAAGCCAGAATATAATTTGTACTTTACTGAAAAAATTCAAATGAATTTACTAAAAAAAAAACGTGCATTGTCAGTCAAATATACATATGCTGATATTTATTCCTTAAAATCTTAATTGATTTTTGATTTCTTAAAGTTATAAAAGTGAAAACATTTAAAGAATTTTGTCAGTAAAGAACAAATTATATTCTGGCTTTTAAAAAAGCTTGGGGTTTCAAACCCTACTCATATTAATTTCTGCTCATTTTGGGTTTGACTTGTATGCTTGTATGGTAGTTGTATACTTGGTAGATTATTTTTGTTCATTTTGGTTTAATGGAGTTCTTTACTTAAAAAAAAAAACTTATTTTGTTGAAAGACTTTTTTTTTATTCAATTTCAGTTAGTTTTATATTGAAAGAGTCTTTTTCAAGGAGAAAGACTGAGCCTCTTCTAAAGTTACACAACCATCCCTTCCACAAAACCTTAATACCCCCTGGGTATAGCTTACAACCCTTGCTTGTTATATGATATTTAGACTATTTTGAATAGAATGGCTATCTCAAAATTTCTATTAGATGTACTTCGACAATACGATGTGTGTGTGTGTGTGAGGGGGGGGGGTTGTAGCTGCCTTTCGATCACTTTGACTCTTAGAAAAAGCACTAGAGCTTCTGATTACCAATCCAATGAGCCCCCACCGAAGTTTATATGGCCACGCTTTCTATAAAATCTTATGACCAAGGCCTTATCCCGGGGGGGTTACCCGGTTTGACCCCCCCCCCCCGAAATTTTTGACCGACTCGAAAATAAGTCGAAAATTAGTAAAACCTAGGTAAAAATCAGTAAAATTGGTCGAAAACTGAGTCAAAAATTAGTAACCCCCCCCCAAAAAAAAAAGTCAAAATTAGTAAAACCCCCCCTGAACAAAAATCCTGGATACGGCCCTGCTTATGACCCCAGGGCATAACTTACAACCCTTACCCTGAGGGCTGGGGGTTTTGTAACTTACAACCCTTGTCCTGAGGGCTATGAGGGGAGGGTTGTCATCCTCAAAGAAATAATTTCCAGACCTTTCAACTACGTTAAACAAAATGACCCCATCAAAATGTTGATCGGAAATGTTTGGGGAAATGAATGGCGTGGGGGGATTCTCCCTCCGATTACTTTCGACTATTAAAAGGGCAATAGCCCTTGCAATTTCAAATCGAATGAGCCCTTTTTGAAGTTTGCACGACAACGCTTTCTATAAAAACATTATATGCCCCCAGGGCATAACTTATTACCTTAGCCCTGACGGCTGTGGGGGGTTATTCATCCTCAAAGACCTAATTGTCAGAACTTTCAACTACGTTGAACAAATGGCTATCTCAAACTTTTGATTGGATATGTTTAGGGAAATGTTGGGCGTGAGAGGGGGGTTAGTTGCCCTCCAATCACTTTCGACTATTAAAAAGGGCATTAGCCCTCTAAATTTCAAATTGAATGAGCCCTTTTTCAAGTTTCTATGACAACACTTTCTATAAAAACCTTACATGCCACCATGGCATAATTTACAACCTTTGCCCTGGGGGCTCTGGGGGGTTTGTCATCCTCAAATACATAATTTTCAGAACTTTCAACTGCGTTGAACAAAATGGCTATCTCAAAATTTTGATTGGATGTGTTTGGGGAAATGGTGGGCGTGAGAGGGAGGTTAGATGCTCTCCATTTACTTTCGACTATTAAAAAGGGCATGAGCCCTTTCAATTTCCAATCAAATGAACCCTTTTTTAATTTTCTTTAACATAGCTTTCTATAAAAAAAAAAAAAACACCTTATATACCCCCAGGGCATAACTTACAAACCTTGCTCTGAGGGTTGTGGGGGGGTGTCATAGTCAAAGACCTAATTTCTAGAACTTTCAACTAGGTTGTACAAAATGACTATCTCAAAATTTTGATTGGTTCAATCGCTTTCGACTATTAAAAAGGGCACTAGCCCTTTCAATTTTCAATCGAATGAGCCCTTTTGAACTTTCTACGACAACACTATCTATAAAAACCTTATATACCCCCAGGGCATAACTAACAACCCGTGCCCTGAGGGGTGTGGGGGGTTTTTCATCCTCAAAGACATAATTTACAGAACTTTCAACTACATTGAACAAAATGGCTATCTCATAATTTTGATTGGATGTGTTTGGGGTAATGGTGGGTGTGAGAGGAAGGTTAGTTGCCTTCCAATCACTTTCGACTATTAAAAAGGGCACTAACCCTTTCAATTTGCAATTGAATGAGCCCTTTTTGAAGTTTCTACGACAACGTTTTCTAAAATAAAAAACCTTATATACCCCCAAGGCATAACTTACAACCCTTGCCCTGAGGGCTGTGGGGGGGGGGGGTTGTTATCCTCAAAGACCGAATTTCCAGAACATTCAACTACCTTGAATAAAATAGCTATCTAAAAATTTTAATTGGATATGTTTAGGGAAATTGTGGGCGTGAGAGGGGGATTAGTTGCCCTTCAATCACTTTCGACTATTAAAAAAGGCACTAGCCCTTTGAATTTCCAATCGAATGAGCCCTTTTTCAAGTTTCTAAGACAAAGCTTTCAATAAAAACCTTATATGCCCCCAGGGCATAACTTACAACCCTTGTCCTGAGGGTTGTGGGAGATTTTCATCCTCGAAGACCTAATTTCCATAGCTTTCAACTACGTTGAACAGAATGGCTATCTCAAAATTTTGATTGGATGTGTCTGGGGAAATGATGGGTGTAGAAGGGGTGTTAGTTGCCTTCCAATCAGTTTCGACTATCAAAAAGGGCACAAGCCCTTCCAATCAGACGAGCCCTTTTCGAAGTTTCTACGACATCTTCTTCGATACGAAGTGCCCTAGTCTAAAAGAAAGAAAGAAAGAAAGAAAGAAACCAAAAATAATGCATTGTGCCAACATCGTTCTTTACATACGCAGCGCTATTGCGCTGCCTAGGAAAGAATAGTTTTCGAGCTTTTGCTTCCCTGTGTGCAACTTTTTTCTTTAGACTTCTTCAGAATTACTATACTATTCATTAATAAATTTTGGAATTCTACTACCTGGTCTCAATTTTATAAACACGGCATATTTTTTTTCATAAGGTAGTGCAGTTTTTCTTTGAATTCAGATCTCTTCCTCCCCTTCATTTCTTTTATGATTAAGGGGTGATCATATCGAACAAATGGCTATACAAGATGTGAAAAGAGCAAATTAAAATGAAAATATCTCTTTAGAATTTATTTCTCCTTCCGGCCTTCATGAAAATAAAAATTTCGAGAAGCTATCAAATTTGGTTTTCATCTTCGGCTGAGCCTACGTTAGGTCTAATATCAATCTTTATCAGATTTAAAATTCATTAAAAACCTGTGATAGCCTTTCTTTAAGCGTCTTGACTAGTGTCCAAGCTCGGCTGGAGTATACATCATGGGGCTCAGTCTCACAGCTTTTTCGTGGGTACTTGAAATTTAACGAATTTTAAATATGTTAGCACGAGTTACTCCTTACTTACGATTCTTTACCACGAACTGTATGATTAGCAAGCAGTATGATGATTAACCCTTACATTATTTTTAATCCCCATAATGACACCAAGACAACAGGGAACATCACTCATCTTTTATTAGCAAATACCGAGGGAAGGCAAGCAATTTCCTTGAGTAAAAAAGTGCTAATGCATCCGAAATAATCCGAAACGCATCCGAAATAAAATAGTCTAACTAAAAAAGGGTGCACTAGGCTCTTGTGTCTTGACAGCTGCGCCAAAAACCAAAATATTACTGAATTGATTTGTGTGGCTGGACTTATTAGATTGGTTACCATCCTAGCAATTTGCCACTAATCTAGTAATTTTTACTTCAGTAATTTCAAATGAGCGTCGTACTAACTTGCAAAGCAACTGAATGTCTTTTTACTTTATATTAATATCGTTTTGAATTTTTTTTAGTCTCTAAATTTCATTGATTAATTTAAAAAACCAACATATTTAAATTTGACAAACTTTCTACAACAATAAAAGAAGAAAAACAACATATATATAGAATAACAAAGCACCAAAAACATGTGCGTATAAATAATAAAATTCATTAGGGTTAAGCAATCGTTTGCTGTCAACTGATCGAAAATAAATGAGGTGTAATGGACAAAATACCAAGTTTACCAATGTCTTTTAGATTTCATGATTGTTTTTCTTTTTAATCCGAGAAATTAAATATTTTTTTCGACATTAAGTGTTCAATCAACCGATAATCTAATCACTAATACAACAATACAACATCACTATATAATCACTTATAATAAATCACTACAATCTACATAAAAATCATCACAATCTACATAAAAAAAATAATCACTAATAAAAATAAAACAGCACTTAAAACAAAGAGAAATGAGAACAAACTGGCCAAGAGAATTAAAGTACAATAACATTATAAACTAGAAAAAAAGATAAAAGAACTAATTATGCCCAAAAAAGAATAAAGAATCAGAAAGACTTATTGGCTATATGCCTTATGTAGATTGGTCTTTATGCCTTATGATCTGTTGAAGCACTTATTTTTTGTATTTTTTTTTTTCGTAAGGAAAACCGTTGCTCATTTCCTATTTTCTTTGGTAAATATATACCAAATCATATTATTGAGTTAGGACTAAAGTGAATATACCATTCAATACCTTGTTTTTTTTTTATTACGAATGTAATAATTTTTTTTATTATAAATGAATTTTAGCCCCCCCCCCCTATATATACCAATTCAGGGTATATATTTCTATATTAGGGGGGGGGGAGTATAGTTTAAACTTGCCCCCCATTTATATCAGAAACAAAATTTGCCCCCCCTAATGTAGAAATATATACCCTGAATTGGCATATATAAAGGGGGTGGGGGCTAAAATTCATTTCCGATAGAAATGATTATTATATTCGTAATCAGCATAAATAAAGGCATCGAATGGTATATTCACTTTAGTCATAACTCAATAATATGATTTGGTATATATTTACCTTTTCTTTTGTTTTAGCGTATATTCAACGTGCTGCAGTAGTATCATTCTTACAGTCCTATGCAAAAATACATGGCAGTAACGCAGTAATGTGCAACAACAGAATACGCAGTAATAGAGAAATCACAGAAGAAACAAAAATGACAGTGAATGGTTCTTTAAAACACAATTCTTTTAGTGAGGACACGGGATTTCTTTGCGTTTTTTATGCACGTTACCAAACAAGGGCCTTCGGGTGGATTTTGAGATGAGATCCCATATGTAAAAGTCTTTGTATAAACACGTCGGGCTCCTAACTAACGAATTTGGAACAAGGAAAAATTCATACATTCTTAATACGATTAGAAAAAAAATTAAAGCAATCCGCAACAAAATGTCCCGGATTTGCAAGATACGGTAGACCCAAATACAACTACGAAATCCCACTATGGTGTAACACTACTGAACTACTACTACTACTAACAACTCACTGCAGCACCATGCCACCTGAGTCCAACACACCTAAGCATGTTTCTCCTTCCTATTAATCTATTCAACGCCTTCCTCTTTAACTGTCCCAAGAAGTTCCCATTTCCCTTAAACCTTTTCTTACAACATCCTCCCATCCCATTCGGGTGGGAGGATTAAGACCAAAAAGGCAAGCAAATGGCAATTTTAAGGCATTTTGCTCATTATAAATAAATCAAATAAACAATTTTGCACTATTTGAAGCAGAAGTACTTTGGGAATTTTTATATACGGATTTAGTCTATATATTTCAAGTGCTTCCACGAGCCGAAGAACTTTGGAATTTTTTTTGTTTAAGGATTTAATCTATGCATTTGACTAAATAAACAAAACTTTGTTTACCGTTGTTGGATCTCGATTAACAGAAGCAGTAAGACCAGCAGCTGATGATCCTTTTCCTGAGGTATAAACACCAATAGGAGACACTTTCTCGACGAACTTCAATAATTGACTTTTAGCTGTACCTGGATCTCCCAACAGAAGAACATTAATATCCCCACGTCTGGTCAATCCATCGGGTAGTCGCTTTCTAGATCCTAAAAATAAGAATTTTTGAACAATTATCATATTTTAATAATTATCTTGACCAAATTATAATTTGATCTTAATGAGCTTGTTAGTTTATCTCAATTAAAATTGATATATTGGTTTGAATTTTAAATGCTAATCCAACATTTGTTAGGAATCAGAAAAAAGTTGACACCTTCTCAACAAATTTCAACTGTTGACTTTTAGATGTGCCTACCTCGCAAAATAGAAGAACAAAAATATACCCACGTCAAGTCAATCCATCGGATAATCGCTTTCTATATCCTAAGAATAACAATTTTTATAATTAATATTGTTATATTTTAATATTAATCTTGAGGTGAGAGCAATAGGGAATACGTAAAATAAAAGTTAAATCTATACTTTCTCCTTGAAAAAGACTAAGAATAAGGTGGATAGGGCTGTCAATTGGTTGATGGGTAGAGGGCCAGACTTACTAATACGCCACTGGTCTAGAATCCGTGGATTTCTGGGGGTCCACTAAAATCCATTATTTTCCCTTTTTTTATTATTGTAAAAGAATGAACAAATAGCTGGTATGTCAATTTACTGACTGTAGAGGGCCACATTAACCTTAAGTTTTAGTCTTAATTTAAAAGAAAAACGAACACAAGAACTAAAACAGAAAAGCTTTATTATCAGTTTCGTGATAAAAAAAAAAAATCAAATTAACATATGAAAATATGAGCGATGAACAAAACGGTATCCATATTAGCCGCATCCATAAGGCCGCATCCAGGGGTAGGGGGTACTGAGTTTGAATCCCCCCTCCCCAAGGCCCTGTTTGACTTGTAAAGACGTAACAAAAATGTATATAAACAAATTTTTGATGCGTTTTAAGTCTTTTTGTGACCCCCTCCCACCCCCCAAAGTAAAATTCAGGATACACACTTGCATACGAGCTGCAAGATTCTTTTTCTTATAACTAATATTGACCCAATAACTGTACCACATGGTTTTTGTGAATCAGACATAATGATCTCGCCACGGCTTTCACAACTGCCTTAGCACAAACAGGTCTAAGATTCAAAAACGCACTTATAGAATCATCCATAGGATAATTCGGCTGCAAGGACTCAAAAGGCGTTACATTACACAGCATAAATTTAACAGGGGAGTGGAAGACTAAAAAAAATGCATCGATCGTTTTTTGGCTGTTATTAGCGACCAGTTTCTTATTCAAGAAGGGAGAAGGTACTTGGTGATAGAGCGTCATTAAGAAGCACTAACGAATTAAAAAGCATATAAAATGCCACTACTAATATTACCGAGCAACGTCGGGCAATTTTGGCTGGTTGATTCTATAAAAATGATTCATTTCAACGTCATCAAATAATTCATCTTATCAAACAGTTCGTGGTAACGAACTGTAAGTAAGGAGCGACCTGGCTCAATGGTAACTGAAACTCTAGAAAACGGGTTTTTGATACCAATAGATATATCAAAAGAATCAGATTTCAATGCTGATTTCAAATATATAACTTTCATCAGTTTAGTACTACCCATCAAAAGTTACGCGCCTGAGAAAATTTGGCTGATTTTCAAAAAAAGGGGGAAAGACCCTCTAAAAGCTATAGAACCTTAATCACACCATCATAAAATCACACCATCATATTCAGCGTATCAGAGAACCCTACTGTAGAGGTTTCAAGCTCCTATCTACAAAAATGTGGAATTTTGCATTTTTTGCCAGAATAAAGATAACGGATGCGTGTTTATTTGTTTTTTACTCTTTTTTTGTTTTTTTTTCCAGGGGTGATTGTATCAATACACTTGTCCTATAAGATCGTGGAATGGCTCATTCGAATAAAAATTAAAAGTTCTAGTTTCCTTTGTTGTGGACCAAAAAAATGTAGGGCAACTAGGCCATCTCCAACGCTTTTTTTTGCCAAAATCACCTGATCAACATTTTGAGATAGCCATTTTGTTCAGCATGGTCGAAAATATGATAAATATGTCTTTTAGGATGACTTATTCCTCCGAAGTACCCAGAGGGAGGGTTAAAAGTTATGAACTTTACCCAATGTTAACATTTAGTATTGGCTATTGGGAAGTATACAGAAGTTTTCAGGAGGTTCTTTTTCTGGTAGTGGGAGGGAAGGGTGGGTCGGTGGTTATGTTGGAGGATCTGTTCGTGAAGGAAGTTTTCATGGGGTAAGGGAAATGGCCATGAAGGGGGTGCCGGACTTGCCAGCATTATTTATTTGTTTTTGGGAATTATACAACAATTTTCAGTAATGATTTTTTCTGGAGGGGGGGGGCTAGAGGAGGGGGTTACCCTGGAGAATATTTCCGTGGAGGATGTTTCTTTGGGGTAAGGGACATTTCTATGAAGGGGGCGCCGTATTTCCAAGCATTATTTAAAAAACGATCAGAAATTAAATAAAAAAAAAAACAAGTTTTTTTCAACTGAAATGTAAGAAGGAATATTAGAACATAAAACGAACAGAAATTATAACGTATGTGAGGGGGTTATCCCCCAAGTCAATACTTCACTCTTTACGCTACAATTTTTTTTTAGTGCTTTCAAAAGAGCTATCTATTCTAATTAAACTGCCTTTGTGATTCAGGGGTTTGTGAATCAAAATTTTTTTTAACTTTTAACGTAAAGAGCGTGGTATTGACTAAGGGGAGAACCCCTTCATATACGTAATAACATATATGTAATAAAAAAAAACAATAAAAAACAAGCGATACGGCTCAATAGTAATCGAAACTTTTAAAAACGGAATTTTGATGTCAATAAATGTATCAAAATAATGTGTTTATAATGCTGATCCTAAATATATAAATTTTATTAAGTTTAGTGTTACTCATCAAAGGCTACGAGCCTGAGAAAATTTACTCGATTTTTTAAAGAGGGGGAAACATCCCCTACAAGTGAAAGAATTTTAATGAAAATCACACCGTCAGATTCAGCGTATCAGAAAACCCTATTACATAGGTTTCAAGCTCATATCTGCAAAAATCTGCAACTCTGTATTTTTTGCCAGAAGAAAAATATACGAATATAGAAGTTAGTTACGTAAGTTAATTTGTAAAGACATCCATTTAGCAAAAGAAAAGTAAAATTTTTATGCAAATAAAAGCTGCATTAACTAAAAAACGATCAGAAATTAAATAAAAAAAACAAGTTTTTTAAACTGAAAGTAAGGAGCGACATTAAAACTTAAAACGAACAGAAATTATTCCGTATATGAAAGGGCTGTCCCCTCCTCAACGCCTCGCTCTTTACGCTAAAGTTTGACTCTGTCTCACAACTTTATTTTTTAAAACAATAAAAAAATTTAGCGTAAAGGGCGAGGCGTTGAGGAGGGGACAGCCCCTTTCATATACGGAATAATTTCTGTTCGTTTTAAGTTTTAATGTCGCTCCTTACTTTCAGTTTAAAAAACTTGTTTTTTTTATTTAATCTTATCAAGAATCGCTTCAATATATTATGATAATAAATTAATTGAATTTTTTAATATAACGTTAAATTAGGGATTTAACCAAATTTAGTAAATAAATTTAGTGAGTCAATGGTATTTCATTTCTTCTTTTTAAAGAAAATATGGAACCTTCAAAATTTCAAACGATAATAACTAACAATCTTCGAATGCTTAGAGTCCAAATGAAAACGAATAAAATTTGACGTTTTAGAATTTGGGTTATAGATTTTCATTAACTTTGACTGGGGCGGGGTGGTTAAACGCATAAACTTTAGGGGAAACTGGCACCTCTTTCGTTGGGGTACCAAGGACAATTTCAAACTTCAAATGGCAATTCATGCAAACCCTTTTGTTTAGACTCTGCCTGAAGAATTGAACAGGTTTTGTCCAAAAAAAACTTCTCGAAAAGTCAAAAGTTACAGACACCTGAAAGCAATTAAATATGCACTTAAAAACATAATAAACTAAGGGAGCCGCTCCCTTTAGTAGTGGTGTGCTCCAAACTGTAACTCCAGACAATCTTTATATATTTAGATTCAAAGATTACCATAAAATATTAAAAAAAAGCCCTTGCCTCGCTGCATTTGTGTTTTAACAAATGAAAAATAGCATATTTCATGTTTTACTTATGTTCATTAAAATGATCTAATCAAAGTAACAGGCATTTGAAATTTACAAGCGAGTTTGAAAGGTCAAAAACGCTAAAAAGGCTTAATTTGATTGCGGCCTCCAAATGCTTGAAACTCTTGATCACACATTACTTCACGCTTGTTGTAAAATTCAAGCAGAATTGTAGAATTTTGTCGTAGAATTTGGGGTTCAGAAATCAATAGATTTGGATCAATAGATTGTAGAATTTGGGGTATTCAAAAATAGTTTGGGCTTCAGGCATTAGACATTCAGAAGTTGCACGCTGCACCCCATGAAGGGAGCACCGGTGCTCAAAGAAAGGATATATTCAAACTTCTCCCCAGCCTCGTGAACAATTGCCGAAGATATCCTGCATTCACTGCCTATTGTTTTAGATCATTAGTCAAGACGAATGGGAAACCCTGTAGAGCTCTCAAGATCTTAATACAGATTCACAAATAATAGAAATTTCTTGAACTGTGCTAATGGAATTTATCTGTGTTTGATTTTAATGACATCCTAAGGATTAATAAGATTCAAAGGATCCATCTAAAGTCGTGACAAAACAACCAAAGATAAGACAAATAGATACAAGACAGTTAATCGCGATACAAATGAATTGAGTGCAAAAACAGCATCCATGCATCTCCTTTATTGTGTTTGCATTTCACAGTTGATGATAGCTAGATTTATAATTAATAAGTTTTTTTTTTCTTTTTCCAAGACTAAATCAGGACTTGAAGTTCAAGACAATTAAGATGAGAAACAATATTTTGTAGCCCAACTTATAGGGTGTCAAAAATAAACATTTTAAAAAGAAAACCAGAATTTCAGAATAAACATACCCGAGATTGAATTTGTAAGGGATTCAAAACTAAAAAAACAAAAAAAAAAAAACAAGTTATTATCCCAGCCCCAGAAAGACAATTTATAGTTCAAGTAGTTCTTCAGATCCAACTAGCAGCGGTAAACACTGTTATAATGCTAACACTGCTTTAATATCAGTTGAATCTCTGAAAAGGCGATTAATGCTTCAAAACGACGCATATATTTTTTCATAGTTTTTCCAAAGTTGTTCAAGTCTTATTTCCATAATTTCGAATGTAGAATCGTCTATCTTTGTTTGCTAATGGTATTCTGCTAAATCTACACCCATTTTCTCCTAATGGTCATCGAATGGTGTCAAGAAATTTGCATGAAACAACCACAAAGAATCTGATTTCTGTGCCGGATAATGACGCGGTGAGCTGAGGGCCCACTAAAATATATGTGGCAACCGGATTCTGAAGTGGTTTCTGTCTTGATTTTGACCAAACCCTGTGCTACTCAAATAGACTGTCGCCATTCGAAACAACAACTGGAAGATTAGACTTGAATAAATTATAAAAAACTTGGTACTTTCCGTCCCTTGGCTTGAATAACGAGGAAAACTTATTGGCTTGAAAAACAAGATAAGTTGCTTGAACTACGATATTCTGCATATAAGCCATCTTTTCTTTTTCTTTTTTTTCCTCATATAGATTGGCACTGGAACATCGTAGAGAGCTGTTTAATGGGTCATTTTAAAGGCAATTTATATATTAAGCCAGAACAAATTAACTAAATACAATAATAGTTTATTTAAACCCTCTAAACGAAATACAACAGAAGAATGTAAAAAATGAAATAAAAGCGAAAAGAAACTTGTAACACTAAAACTTAATACAGCTCATATCAGCGACAGACAATTCAGTGCTTAACAAACTACTAAGTCGGCGTAACTAAAGCATCCATTTTCTCGCAAATTCAAAACTTCATAATGTCATGGTGTGTACCTAATTCGAAGTCGAAATCGAAATACGAAGAAAATATTTAGAAAAGCAAATAACAGCAAACGAATGTGTTTCCGTTCAGAAACGGTAAAAAAAAAACAATATCTTCCGAACCAGAACCAGGAAGAAAATATGAGGAGCATGGAATTCGTCAAGGCGACAGAGTATCTTCTTATCGGATTGACGCTTATTTTTCTGGAGAGGTCCAAAAGACTTTCCCAATTTCTCCTTTGAGGCATTAATGATGATCAACTGTGTTGCTCAAATTGATGTTCCATACGGGAATTCAAGGTACTGGAGAGTCAAAAGTAGCAGTGGCAATTGGCCACCCTGGGTGTTTGAGTCTAGAGGCTGATGGCAGTCAAAACAAGAAATTCTATCTTTGAAGAAGCAACTACTGAACCAGTATCAAGTAAACCAAAGTTAGTCTGTCAACAGTGGCCAGCAGTGACTGCCAGGCACGAGAATAACATCTTCCCAGTAAGAGAGATAATTCGCATCAATTAACAGATCCATGGCAAATGATAGTGTCTTATATTACCAGAAAGGATAATATCGCTTAAAATTGCTGAATTTAACAGAATTCGAATTTGATTACTTTTGAAAATTTGTACTTACATAGGAACGAGTGCGTTTTGACGCCACTGCTATAAAGACAGTAACATCCTGTGTGTCGGTATCTGTTACTATTTGATTTTAGACTGGAGGATCAGCATGGCTTTGTTTCTAGCTATCTTCTCAAAACTATTTAGACCAAGAATTGAAATCGATTGGATCATTATTTCTAGGCTTAGGCTAGACTTGGACCAAGTTAACTAAATCATTTATCTGTGATAAACCTCTACGTCATATAAAGGCTAATCAGTTTTGCCAAAAAATTGGAGTTGGGAAGAATATTGCTTTTTAGAATTATAACACACTAGAGGCAGCATTTCTTTACTAACAGTCCACATCAGTTGGACCTCAATAGAGGAATTCAAGTTAATAACATTTTCACATAGTTCCAGCAGTCCTAGGACAAATTTTTCACCCTCAGGGTGCTCAACTATTCTCTTGTACAGTTTATTCCTTGATACCCTCGCTATTATATTCATTTGACGTTTTCAACTTTATTATCAATTTCCTTGAGCGTTTTCACTACAAACTCTACCTCACCCTTCGCCCGTGTTCAGCTATTAAATATATTTCAAAATAACTGTTAGCACGAAGTTTCGTTAGTACCACAGAGACAACGTATTTGAAAAACACTACAGCAAAATGTCAGATGAATTAAATCCAGACTTAAGTTCTTCAGTTAAGATAAAATTAGATTTCGCAATTTACAATAAAACAGTGAACGAGCATTCTCACCATATTTACCAAATTAGCTTCCCTTCCATTAGTTTCCAGATTAAGTCACCAGAGAGAATTTGGGGATTGCATTATATTTCATCTTCAAGACGATACAAAATCCGTCTCAGGCACTTCTTGTGTTGGTTAGATAAAATTAATTGGTTATGTTTAGAAATTTCCAGGCACTGCAGTAATTTCTTTACTAACTTGGAAGCTCTAACTACTGAAGCAGCAAGAATCATTAAGACAGTTAAGCCGTTGTGTGGGCACTCAGATCTCAAGGCGTCTTTTATGCCTTCAGTAGTTTTGCATAATAATGTTGTAGGTAGCATCAATCTTTGAGCCTTGTTAAAGTTTATTTTGGCTTTAAGGGGATTTACAAAATAAATTCTAGAGAAACCATAAGGGAACATATAGGAAAAATATTTAAAGTGTAGGAAACCATCTAATCGATTATGCAGAATAAATTAGAAAATATGCACTATATGTCTGAGAAACCTGAAGGCAAATTTTTTAATGTTTTTCGATACTATTATCACAGAAAACATGATACACTCTCTTGATAAGCCGGTTTTGTCCCTTAAATCCTTTTTTTAGGTGAATCTTGCCTGAATAGCAGAAATTAACGATTATTTTAAATGCAATTCAAACTGAATCGATAATTTATTCTTGGCGAGTTGATTTTGGATTTTCCAGTCACGAAAACTTAACCAAAAAAACATTCTTCATTCCTATTTACTTAACAAATATGGAACTAAACGTCGCTAAATAAAAAAATACGCATAGCTATAGAGAGAGATATATTTATTTAAAAAAAAAAAAAAAAAAAAAAAAAAAAAAAAAAAAAAAAACTTGTTTCTCAAGATTGAGCAGATAAGTTACTTCTCGAACATGACAAGTTGCGACCATATCGCCAATAGGTTACTCATTGACCTAGTCCATTTGCCAATTGAAGCTAGGGAAAAGATGACTTCGTAGATATGCAGACTCACGAAGCAGCCAAGAAAACTTACTTAAGAGACTGGAATAAGCTCCTAGCCTGATAAAAATGACTTGAGGCCAGTATAACTCCGTCTCTCTGCTTGTTTCGAGGTATTGATATTTCCTATACATGGGAGTAACAGCAAGGATTTTCAGCCAGGAGAAGCACCAGCTCAAGTAGCTTCAATTATCTTTGTGAGTCCAGGAATAACTCCCAATACACTGTGAGCATTTGATCGTCTCGTATTGACTGGATGATAAAAATAAATAGCTTGCAATAATTTGAATTGTTTGTTGATAGTTCATTTTTATATTTCAACGATGATGAATTGATACACTGCAAAATTCAGCTGTGTCTTTTTTCGAATCACATGCCACCCTCCACCAAGTGGAAACTCAATATAAAAAAAGGTTCAGAACCACTGTTTCAAGCCACGCTTAATTTAAACAACGAAAATATGATAGGATAAAGTTCCTCCTGAGCCATTGCTGGCACATAGGGCGTCGAGTCGACGTTTCAGTTGCTGGATGTTTTTACAGGGACAAGGAGCAAGCTTGTTGCCCAACCTTGCTGCAGCGGGGATTGAACCCTAGTGCTCCGTATTGGAAAGCAGAGCATCCTTGCCTAGACATTTCATACGTGACATTTTGTCCGGAGTTTAGTTGAAGGCCAAATGAAAATACTGACAAAAGACAACAAAGCGAATATTTCGAGGAGACGAACACCTCTCTTCTTCAGCGCGAAACAAAAAAATGAGAGTGCCAAAGAAAAACCCAACAAGATCAAACGCGGAAAGGCAGTGTGAAAATAAAGCAACAAAACAACAAAACACCAATGAAAAAAACAAAAATTTTTAAAAGATGAATAAAATTCCCCAAAAGCCAAAAATTACAAGAATTAAAACCAAATACCTAAAAACCATAAAAGTGAGTCATTCACCAATATCCGCGATTTGCAAAAAATACAAAAATTTGAACTGCCATCAACGGATACTAGCGAATAACAGAGAAATAAAAGAAAACCCTTCATTCACTAAAAACAAAACAAACCAGCAATTGAATGAGTTGGAGAACTATGTCATCTGATTTTAATAATTGCATTCCTTGCAGACACTCTTTGAGATCCAAGGGGTTGTTGACGTGTCTGATTATGTGATTGGGAAAGTGGTACAAGGTTGATATCTGGGACTACTAAAGTATCGGCTTCTCTTTTGAGAAGCCGAGAATCTTTGAGAGCTTTTGAGAATCCCTGTTCAAAGCTAGACCTAAATGTTGGTACTTATGAATTTCAACAGCTTCTCTGTAGTGTTGGACAATACCTTTGTCATGCGAAATTAGGCTAGCTTTATTAAATAAAATAGTAAGGTTTTCCAAAACGTGCTCTGCAAGGGCAGTCACAATTTTTTTGTTTTTTTTTCGCTTTACAAACTTAAAAAGCGGAAAAACAGAAAATTTTGACCCTGCCCTTGCAGAGAACATTTTTGAAAACCCAGACCATACTATTTTATTTAATCAAGCTAGCTTGATTTCGCATGACAAAGGTATTGTCCAGCACTACAGAGAAGCTGTTGAAATTTATAAATACCAAAATTTAGGTCTAGCTTTGAACAGGGATTCAGGAGATTTAAGAATAAACGTGTCGTATTTCGGTTTTTCCAAAAGAGAAGCTGATACTTTCAAGCGCCGATGTTTTCATTTGGCCTTTAAAAACCCCATTTTTGCTCGTTTTTCTTTCTTTATGTTACGTCAGGCCAATGTGGTTTAAGAAATTATCTTAGTTGAAGTTCCTTCTACATACAGTTTCCTAAGCTGCATTGAATAGCCCCCCCCCCCCAAAAGTAAATATTTAGTTAGGGATATAGCGTCATAAAAATTATCAGTATTTGCATTTAAACCTAAGAAATAGTCCTCCATTTTCGTAAAACCCGTCACAAATCATTCAGTTTTTAATTAGCCCTTAAAATTACGTATTTATGAAATAAAAGTACATTTTTTCCATGTATTCTTTAAATAAGTGACGAACAGAAAAGACCTAAAATTAGTTTTTCCATTCTCCAAAAAAGTTGATGTCTTCTACATACGATGTACGCAAGCGTGGACTAGCAAAACAGATGTTACTTGATTTGCAATAATAAAAATTGTAATCCTCAAGTTTCGGCTCTTTTACTATTATTAAATAAAAAAAACAAGTTTTTTAAACTGAAAGTAAGGAGCGACATTAAAACTTAAAACGAACAGAAATTATTCTGTATATGAAAGAGACTGTCCCCTCCTCAATGCCTCGCTCTTTACGCAAAATTTTTTTATTGTTTTAAAAAATAAAGTTGTGAGACAGAGTCAAACTTTAGCGTAAAGAGCGAGGCGTTGCGGAGGGGACAGTCTCTTTCATATACAGAATAATTTCTGTTCGTTTTAAGTTTTAATGTCGCTCCTTACTTTCAGTTTCAAAAACTTGTTTTTTTTATTTAATTTTTGAACGTTTTTGAATAAATGCAGGTTTTGATCTTGGCTCACCGTACATGAATAATTAAAACAAAATTTTCATATTAATTTACTTTTATTTAGTTAAATGGCTTTCTCGAAACTTGTTTAATTTTATTTATGAACGTTTTTATTAGTAATAAATATACGAAACTTACGAATTAACTTACGTAACGAACTTATATATTCATATATTTTTAATACATTTATGAGGGGGTTCGCCCACTAGTCAATACCTTGCTCTTTAAGCGAAACTTCAAATTTTGTTCCAATTCTTTAGAAATGACCGCTTAATCACAAAGGCCGTTAATTAGAATAAATAGCTCTTATGAAAGTACTAAAAAATCTATGGTTTAAAGAGCAAGGCATTGACTACGGGGTGAACCCAATTATATATGTAATATTTTCTGTTCGTTTAAAGTTTCGATGTTGCTGCTGTTGTAGTTGAAATACTTGTTTTTTTATATTAAATTTCTGATCTTTTTTTAAATAATGCTGGGAAATCCGGCGTCCCCTTCATAGCAATGTCCCTTCCCCCGTGAAAACTTCCTTCATGGAAAGATCCTCCCACATAACCCCTGACCCCCCCCCCACCTACCAGAAAAAATCTCCCCTGAAAACGTCTGTATCAAACAGTTCGTGGTAACGAACTGTAAGTAAGGAGCGACCCGGCTCAATGATAACCAAAACTCTAGAAAACGGGTTTTTGATGCCAAGAGATATATCAAAAGAATCAAATTTTAATTCTGATTTCAAATATATAAGTTTCATTAAGTTTAATCTAACCCATCAAAAGTTACGTGCCTAAGAAAATTTGGTTGATTTTCGAAAAAATGCGGACAGACCCTTTAAAAGCTATAGAACCTTAATTAACATCACACCATCATATTCAGCGTATAGGAGAACCCTACCGTAGAGGTTTCAAGCACCTATCAACAAAAATGTGGAATTTTCCATTTTTTGTCAGAAAAAAGATCACGGATGCGTGTTTATTTTTTTGTTTGTTTTTTTTTTTTTTTTTTTTTTTTTTACAATGGGTGTTCGTTTAGACCAATTTGTCCCATAAAATATTGGGTGGGCGCATTCGAAAAGAAATTAAAACCTATATTTCCATTTTTAAGTTAAAAAAAAAATAGAGGGCAAATAGGCCTCCTCACACGCTCATTTTTTTCCCAAAGTCACCGGATCAAAATTTTGAGATAGCCATTTTGTTCAGCATGGTCGAAAATATGATAAAAATGTCTTTTAGGATGACTTGATCCCCCAAAGTCCCCAGGGGGAGGGCTTAAAGTTATGAACTTTACTCAATGTTAACATATAGTTTTGGTTTTTGGGAAGTATACATACTTTTTCTGATGATTTTTTTTCTGTTTGTTGGGTGAAGGCGCGGGTCGGCCCCCATATGGCAGGCGCTTGCCATGAACGAAGTTTTCATGGGGGAAGGGACATTGCTATGAAGGGGCCGCCGGATTTCCCAGCATTATTAAAGAAAAAGATCAGTAATTAAATAAAAAAAAACAAGTTTTTCAACTGATCAACTGATTGTGATTAAGAGGTCATTTTTAAAGAACTGGAAAAAAAAAATTTGAACTATAGCTTAAAGAGCAGGGTATTGACTAGGGGGCGAACCCCCTAATATACATGTTAAAAATTTATGAATATAGAAGTTCGTTACGTAAGTTAATTCTAAGTGACGTATATTTATTACTAATAAAAACGTTCGTAAATAAAATTAAACAAGTTTCGAGAAAGCCATTTAACCAAATATAATATGCAAATTTTGTTTTAATTATTCATGTACGGTGAGCCAAAATCAAAACCTGCATTAATTCAAAAACGTTCAAAAATTAAATAAAAAAAACAAGTTTTTTTAACTGAAAGTAAGGAACGACGTTAAAACTTAAAACGAACAGAAATTATTCCGTATATGAAGGGGCTGTCCCCTCCTCAACGCCTCGCTCTTTACGTTAAAGTTTGACTTTCTCACAACTCTATTTTTTTTAACAATAAAAAAACTTTAGCGTAAAGAGCGGGGCGTTGAGGAGGGGACAGCCTCTTTCATATACGGAATAATTTCTGTTCGTTTTAAGTTTTAATGTTGCTCCTTACTTTCAGTTAAAAAAACTTGTTTTGTTTTATTTAATACTTCCCAATAACCAATATTCTATGTAAACATGGAGCAAAGCTCATAAATTTCAGCCATCCCCCTGGGGACTTCGGGGGATTAAGTCATCCTAAAAGAAATACTTATAATATTTTCGAACATGCTGAACAAAATGGCTATCTCAAAATTTTGATCAGGTGACTTTGGGAAAAAAATGAGCGGGGGAGGGGGCCTAGTTGCCCTCCATTTTTTTTGGTCACTTAAAAAGGGAACTAGAAATTTTAATTTCCATTCAAATGAGCCCTCCCACGATATTCTAGGAAAACTGGTTCTATACGAAAACCCCTGGGAAAAAAAAAAAAAAAAAAAAACAAATACAAAAGCACCCGTAAACCATCTTCTGGCAAAAAATGTAAAATTCCCCATTTTTGTCGATAGGAGCTTGAAACATCTACAGTAGGGGTCTGTGATACGCTGAATTTGAGGATGTGATTTTAATGAAGGTTCAATAACTTTTAGGGGTCTTTCCCCCTTTTTCGAAAATCAGCCAAATTTTCTCAGGCGCCTAACTTTTGATGGGTAGGATTAAACTTGATGAAACTTATATATTTGAAATCAGCATTAAAATGTGATTCTTTTGATGTATCTATTTGTATCAAAATACCGTTTTCTAGTGTTTCGGTTACCATTGAGCCGGGTCGCTCCTTACTTACAGTTCGTTACCACGAACTGTTTGATTGTACGTCTCTGATTGTTTACCAAGCATTACATATTTCAAACCAATAATATAGAACGACCCGCATCGATGGTGACAAAAACTCTAAAAAATAGATGTTTGGGAAAATGTACTTTAGAGAATCTACATACTATAGTGATTCCAAATATACACAATTTCGCAAGTTTAGAGCATCATATCAGAAGTTCTTACCCCTCAAAATTTGTCAACTAACTTAACTGCCCAAGAAAAGATGTGTATCAAGATATTATTCCTTTGGACATAAACTGAAATCCGAGCCAATGGTTTGGCCATATTTGGCAAAAGTATTTGAGAATATAATGAAACCAGCAAAACTCAACTATCTGAAATTTGAAAAAGGTAAGGAAGGAGCAGTTTCTACTTCGTTTCAAAATACGACACACTTTAATAACTAAATTAAAAAAATGAATAGCAACGACAAGCTGATTTATATTTGTGGGATCTTCATACCCGTTTTAGATGGAAGAATCCCATGTTTCGACCTAGTCTACACAGAATGGTTCACTGATTTTGCAACCCTACTTCCAGCAGGAAAAATAAGCATTCATCTACAATCAAATTCATACAGATCTCCCAGGGGTTGCATGAAGTTCCCATTATTATCAGGGGAAATCCCCTCTTGATCAGTCAAAATGACCAGCATTCAACCACATGTTGGTCCAAAATACACTATGCTTCAGAAGGACCTTTGCACTTTTAGTTACTTTCGCCTTCAAAAAATAAAAATAAAATAAAAGCAGAACCTTCTATTTACAGTTTCTTTCTAATTACCAATTAAAAGTTTGGGGCAAAGATAGTGACCCAAACTAGTAAAGTATGTCTAGTATCTGATTAGACAATAAAAAGAAGATGCTGTTTTGGTCTCTAAAATTTGCACAAGGTCGGGAAAAGTGCATACAATCCGCTTTTGTATCAAGTAGGGAATAAAAAAAGAAAGGAAAGATTGTGAAACCCTCTGTTAAATTATGAACAATGAAAAAGGCACGTTTTGGCTTATGACAACCGAAGCTAAGCATTAGAAAATTAATTCATTCTTCATCCCCTGTAGATATATTTTCTCTTTTTTTATATATTTTTTTAAATAGCGTTAAACCATCTGTAATAGAAACTTTTTCTAGCTTTTGCTCTTCTGTCATCTTGTGTAGGGCTTCAATTTTTCACTAGACGGTTTTTTTTTTATCATACTTGCAAAGTTTGCTAATTTGATGAAGTTTGTCTCAAGTTATTTTCTTTAGGCATTTCAGCTAAAAAAAAATTTGAACATTATAAAGTTATATTATAGATCCCAATCAAGTGTCATCAATTGGGGGCACTTTGAAAAGAACGATCTGGTCTCCATGTATTCTTTTTTTCCTGGCCACTTCGCATAGAAAGGGTAGACGTAGAAAGTTAGGAGAGGACTCTATCAAATGGAAACTGGATATTTTGGAGCCCTTTTTAAGAGTAAAAAGTGATTTGATTAAAGTAAGATGCAATTTTTCACAAAATCCCAACCAGGGAAATGAGCCATTTGTCCATAACATTAGATGGTATTATGGAACAACATTACTAAACTATAAGTGACATGTTGATTAAACTATTGGGTACAAATAAACTTTTGAATGATGATATAACGCTAATTAGCCCTATTCTAATTCGAAACTTAGCTCCGTTCTTATGCCGAAATTTAATGTGTTTTTTTGCAAAAAAAAAAACTATCAAAAAAAGGTAGTTAAACCAAATGCGTCTTCTTAAAAGATTAAAAATAAAAAAACTAGAAACTAGGGCATTGAAATGATTCTTCTTTTTAATGAAGGATCAATTTTAGAAGATTTCGATTGAACAAAGATTAGAGAACCCTACAAAAGACCTGGCGAAAGAACTGACGAATTTCCCAAAATTATTATCAATTTTAAGTTAGTCATTACTAATTTAGCTTCGGCTGAGACTCCAAACAGTGTACGTGCCTGAGTTATATAAGGGTAAAAAAAGAACATATAAAAAAAACCGTCAAAAGCGAAAATATAAAAAAAAGCCGATAACAAAAACAGTCAATTGCTTTATAGCTCAGAGCTTGAAATTTTGCAAAAACTAAATAAATAAATCGAAATACTTATGTGTCAATGTTCCAGATATCAGTTGGAATTGTTTGTTCCTTTGCTATTACGAATGAAAAATACGTTTAAGCAAGTTTTTCGTTTGCATCACTAAATAAATGCAAATCCAAAGAACGACCTGTCATTAGTACATTAGACGGTCGTGTTTGAAAATTTATCATTCCATAAACAGCTAAAGCAAGAAATTTTCCCATAGCTATTAAGTTCAATCGAGATTAAAGAGCCTTTTCTAGGGACAAAAGGCTTTCCAAACATTACAAACCCTTCTCTTCATTACGTTCTTGACGTTGACATAAATCGTATCCGTGAGTTGCATGTTATGTCGTTATTAAATCCTCTGAGAAAATGTCGTGTAAAAACTACTCAAATTGAAAGTTAGCCTTTTATCTTGCTTTAACACAAATTTAAACATTTATATGAAGGAGTTATAGACGCAAAAAGACCCTAGTGGGTTTCACTTACACAAATCATATAGTAGTGGCACTAGTATCAAACAGTTCGTGGTAACGAACTGTAAGTAAGGAGCGACCCGGCTCAATGGTAACCGAAACTCTAGAAAACAGGTTTTTAGCGTCAAAAGAATCAGATTTCAATGCTGAATTCAAATATATAAATTTCATCAAGTTTAGTCCTACCCAGTAAAAGTTAGGCGCCTGAGAAAATTTGGCTGATTT
This sequence comes from Artemia sp. Qi Xiang Cuo, assembly GCF_049724085.1. Classification (NCBI taxonomy): domain Eukaryota; kingdom Metazoa; phylum Arthropoda; class Branchiopoda; order Anostraca; family Artemiidae; genus Artemia; species Artemia sp. Qi Xiang Cuo. Next base: position 34,116,561 of record NC_142800.1, on the reverse strand, counting down.
TCGAAAAAAAGGAGGAAAGATCCTCCAAAAGTTATAGAACCTGAATGAAAATCACACCATCAGATTCAGCATATCAGAGAACCCTACTGTAGAGGTTTCAATCTCATATCTGCAAAAATGTGGAATTTTGAATTTTTTGCCAGAAGAAAGATCACTGATGCGTCTTTATTTGTTTTTTTGTTTGTTTGTTTTTTCCCCCAGGGGTGATCGTATCGACCCAGTGGTCCTAGAATATTGTGGGAGGACTCATTGGAATTGAAATTAAAAATTTCTAATTCCCTTTATAAGTGACCAAAAAAATGGAGGGAAACTAGACCCTCTCCCACGCTCATTGTTTTCCCAAAGTGCCCTGATCAAAATTTTGAGATAGCCATTTTGTTCAGAATGGTTGAAAATATGATAAGTATTTCCTTTAGGATGACTTAATCCCCCGAAGTCCCCGGGGGGAGGGCTGAGAGTTATTAACTTTACCCAATGTTAACATATAGTATTGGTTGTTATGAAGTATACAGACGTTTTCAAAGGGGATTTTTTCTGGTAGTAGTGGGGTGGTTGGGTCGGGGGTTATTTGGGAAGATCTTTCCATGAAGGAAGTTTTCATGGGGGAAGGGACATTGCTATGAAGGGGGTGCAGGATTTCTCAGCATTATTTAAAAAAAAGATCAGAAATTAAATATATAAAAAAACAAGTTTTCCAACTGAAAATAAGGAGTAACATCAAAATTTAAAACGAACAGAAAATATTACATGTATGATTGGGTTCACCCTCTAGTCAATACCTCGCTCTTTAAGCCAAAGATTTTTTTTAGTACTTTCATAAGAGCTATTTATTCTAAATAACGGCCTTTGTGATTAAGGGGTCATTTTTAAAGAATTGGAACGATATACGAACTTTAGCTTAAAGAGCGAGGTATTGACTAGGGGGCGAGCCCCCTAATATACGTATTAAAAATATATGAATATAGAAGATCGTTACGTAAGTTAATTCGTAAGTTACATATATTTATTACTAATAAAACCGTTGGTAAATAAAATTAAACAACTTCCGAGAAAGCTATTTAACCAAATAAAAGTGAAATTAATATGAAAATTTTGTTTTAATTATTCATGTACGGTGAGCTAAAATCAAAACCTGCATTAATTCAAAAACGTTCAAAAATTAAATAAAAAAAAACAAGTTTTTTTTTAACTGAAAGTAAGGAACGACGTTAAAACTTAAAACGAACAGAAATTGTCCCGTAAATGAAAGGGGCTGTCCCCTCCTCAACGCCTCGCTCTTTACGCTAAAGTTTGACTTTCTCACAGCTCTATTTTTTTAAACAATAAAAAACTTTAGCGCAAAGAGCGATGCGTTGAGGAGGGGACCGCCCCTTTCATATACGGAATAATTTCTGTTCGTTTTAGGTTTTAACGTCGTTCCTTACTTTCTGTTAAAAAAAACTTGTTTTTTTATTTAATTACACTAGGCACCAGGTATACATTATAGAAAAGTAAAAATGCACTAGTGAATTCTTACTTTCCTAAAATATATGACATAGCTTTTCTTTCTTGTATTTATAGGTACATATAGTCAAAAATTTAGGGCTTACTAGCTTACCCGTCGCTAGTTGCTGCAATCTCAAAACAAAGGAAATTGATGGAAAATTCAACCACGGTAAACCCCCCCCCCCCCCAACAGAAAATTCCTCCCGGCCTATCAATAGCAATCGTGTTTTCAGATTCAAAGTATTTGAAAATTCCCCCGCGGCAATTCTCCCCGTGGAAAATTCCGGTTCTAGGCGTTTAACCCCCCCCCCCCCGGAGATTGCCCCCCGGTAAATACTCCCCATGGAAAATAAAGCTTTCCAAATTTGAGAATTTTATTTGAATTTAATTTTTTTAATTTCCGTAAGGGGAAGGAATTTTGGTACTTGTGTATTATGCGCCACTGACTCAAGTTTACGCTTTGTAAAATTCGACAACACACCGGTTTTTTCGTTAGTTTCTTCGTTGCTTTAGAAACAAATTTGGGCTATAGATTTGCACATTAAGGGGGGGGGGGGTAAAGTATAGCGGGTTTGCATGCAAAATATGTGAAAAAACTTGGAAAATCACTTAAATCAAACATTACATTTATTTTATACTGTGATTTTTTTTTTTTTTTTTTTTTTTTTTTTTTTTTTTTTTTAGTTAACAAAATTTCCAGATACCTCGCTATTCTTCTGTATTTTTTTAGTGGCCATATACCTAGAGAGAATTGTTTTCTGACTTCAAACAGTCCAGATACTTTACCCCCCGGAAAATACCCCCGCCCCCGTGGAAAAAAAGGCTTTTTAAATTTGAGAATTTTATTTGAGTTTTATTTTTTAATTTCCGTAGGAGGAAGGAGTTTTGGTACTTGTGTATTATGGGCAACTTACTCAAGTTTACGCTGTGTAAAACTCGAAAACAAAACCGGTTTCTTCGTTAGTTTTTTTCAGCTTAGCGCGAGACAAGACAAAGACAGGTGACAGAATATATGAGAAATATATAATTTGCGCTATATATTTGTACATAAGGGGGGGGGGGGTAAAGTATTTGGATAGTTTGAAGTCAGAAAGCGATTCTGTCTAGGTATATGGCCACTAAAAAATAATAGAAGAATAGCGTGGTATCTGGAAATTTTGTTAAATAAAAAAAAAAAAAAAAAAAAACCACACAGTATAAAGTAAATGTAATGTTTCATTTAAGTGTTTTTTCTAAGTGTTAAATGTTTTTTTTTCCAATGACCGTTCTTCAAAGTATTAAGTACTATTATTAGGTTAATGTAGTGTTTGATTTAAGTGTTTTAAGACACTTAATCTAATATGCAGAATAATTGTACCAAACACATTTTGCATGCAGACCCACTATACTTAACCCCTCCCCCTCCCCCCCCCCCCTAATGTACAAATCTATAGCCCAAATTTATTTCTAAAGTAACGAAGAAAGTAACGAAAAAACCGATGTGTTCTCAAATTCTACACAGCTTAAACTTGAGTGAGTGGCGCATAATAAACAAGTACTGAAATTCCGTCCCCCAACGGAAACTAAAAAAATAAAACTCAAATAAAATTCTCAAACTTGGAAAGCCTTATTTTCCGCAGGGAGGAGGGGGGTCCGGGGAGGGTATTTACTGGGGGTATTTTCCGAAGGATTTTCCGGGGGGTAAACGCCGGCCACCGAAAATTCCACTCCATGCGGATTCAATTTTTTTCAAACGTCAGGCTTTCCACAAGAGAGTTGATACCAGGCTGAATTAAGTTTCCCTTTACGCTACATCTATATGATTTACCTAGACTACTTAATTTATTTTGATGAAATATGCGAAGAGTCAGAAAAAGATATGCAAATCGATTATAAATATATATATATATATATATATATATATATATATATATATATATATATATATATATATATATATATATATATATATATATAGACAGATGAGTTTTTTTTTCAAGTTGGGGGTTATATGAGTTCTAACACCCAGAAAAAGGCGCACAATAGCCCAAAATATCCGGGTCTTAGTACGATATAGCGAGCTTTGAAAGGTATTTAGGGGTTTCAGGACTTTTGATCCTAAAAATAGAGATTTCCCGGTGAACAGCCCTCTAGTTCCAGGTATACTTACAAGACACCAAGAACACGTCGAAAGAATACTGTTAAGTCATTTTATCTACATTAAAACCGGTATTTGCACTTTCATTGCTGATGAACCAATCAGTGGCTCTAGAACTCATCAAGAGAAAAATAGAAGCCTTTACAAGCCTGTTAGCTTTTTTTTTTTCATGATTTCACCGTTTGTCTATTCCTCTGTTATCACAACTATTTCTAGGCCATGTTTGGGCATTTGATTATCCATTTACATGTATTTATCAAGGCTAAATGATTCTACGACAACCACTAAAAGAATAAACCTTCAAAAGCTCGATTCTAATAGTGTATATCAAACTTAAGTAGCGGCGTATTCTCTCCTCGAAAACTTATAACATTTCACCAGCAAAAAAGAGCTATCGGAATACACATTCAATACTGTTCCTTTCCTTGTCAGGACCTCATAATTAAGCGGAGAGGTCTTTTGAAATAAGACCCTCCAAATGTTTCTTTGATAGAAAGCTCATACAAACTGTAATATTAGAATAAAAAGACGAAGCCATTTATTTGCTTCTCAATGTCTCACCAGCAGAGAGGAGTATCATGTGCAGGTTTTTATTGGCGCTCCTTCATCTAATTTGGCCTCACGTTTAAACGTAAAAAATGACACATGAGAAATGTTGATTTTACATCTTAAAACTCAGCATTGGTGCCTCTTTTAATAAAAAGTTCTAATAAACTGCGACGGTAGCAATGAAAAGGCCAAGTCTTTATTTTCTCTCGAGCATATAACCAGGAAAGGAGAGCTCTTAAACAAAATGCTACTAAGTAATCGATTCATCCGGAAAGAGCCCTCTTGGGAAGTAATGCACTTACCCTTCGTTGCATTAAGGAAGGGCTAATGCCCTTTTCTTCAACGGAAAAATCTAATTTCATGCCACTTGTCTTTCTGCTGAAGGAAAAACAGAGACTTTCCTCAGTTTCCTTTTCCTCAATGCTTCCTGATATGACTTCACACTTCAATGAGTTTGATGTCATATAAAACAAGTTATTCTGGTAAACTCAATCAAACGTTCCTTTTTCATCTCGCAGAGTATGGATTTGCCTTACAAATTTCTGTACTTTAAGTTCTAACGGTTTTAAAGTTTCTTTATAAACATCCCACACGATTTGTGTTTTT